>NC_135978.1:26262311-26312377 GCF_053455715.1 Rhinoraja longicauda | reverse complement strand
CAATGGTGAGTAAGGTGGGGCCGAAAATTGTCGCGCTATCGTGCACCGTTTTGGATGAAGTTCAGTCACAAACAAGATAATGGACGAGAGTTTTTAGTATATAGATAGCATTTGTACCCGCGCCACACACAGTATAGCAGCACTGGCCCTGCCCTCACCTGGTTCTGTAGGTAGCGGACCTGGATCTGATACAGAAATACTGCCTGTGGGGGAAAGGCACAAACAATTCAGTTTAGTTTATTGTCAGGTACAGTGAAAATCTTTTGTTGCGTTCTGTCCAGTCAGGGAAGGACAATACATCATTACAACCGAGACACTTACAGTGTGTAGATACTGTGATTAAAGGCGTTGCAGCTTTACAAAGCTACATTATTCGCCTACATTTGGAGCATCTTGTGTAGTTCTGGGTCCCCCCGTCCCCCTCCGTTACAGGGAAGATGTGGAGGTTTTGCAGAAGGTGCAGAAGAGGTTTACCAGAACGCTACCTGGATTACAGTCACAGAGCCCATGCTGACCAAGATGCCCCATGGCCCACACGCCTCCGACCGTCCCTAAGCAAGAGAAAGCAACTGCTCACCTGCAACGTCGGGACGAATGGAATCAATACTCACGGGTGAGAGCAGGGATAAATATCGTCACGTACAGCTGGCATAGCCTAGAAGAGAAGTTTACACATCAATGCAGGTGCCCAAGGGGCCCAGATCGTAGAGAACATGCCTCAGTAAGGGTGCATCTACACGTGGGAAACATCACCACCCACAGGGTCCCCTCCAAGTCACACCACCGTCCCGACTTGGGAATACATCGGAAGTTCTTCTCCATATCCCAGAATTTTCCCTCCAACAGCACTGTGGCGGTACCTTCACCAGTGGAGGTTGGACAAGCGTGGACTGTTTTCTCTGGAGTGTCGGAGGCTGAGTGGAGACCCGGAACTCCAACCCCATGAGTGCTTCTTTCCCAAGGTGGAGATGTCAATTACTAGAGGGCATCATTTGGTTTTTAGTTTTAGAGATACAACGCAGAAACAGGCCTTTTAGCCCAACCAGCGATCCCCGTACACTAACACTATCCTACACACACTAGGGACGTTTACAATCTTCACCGGAGCCAATTAACCTGCAGGTCTATAAGATTATTAAGTGGTTGGACACGTTAGAGGCAGGAAACATGTTCCCAATGTTGGGGGAGTCCAGAACAAGGGGCCACAGTTTAAGAATAAGGGGTAGGCCATTTAGAACTGAGATGAGGAAAACCTTTTCAGTCAGAGAGTCGTGAATCTGTGGAATTCTCTGCTCAGAAGGCAGTGGAGGCCATTTTCTAAATGCATTCAAGAGAGAGCTAGATAGAGCTCTTAAGGATAGCGGGAGTCAGGGGGTATGGGTAGAAGGCAGGAACGGGGTACTGATTGAGAATGATCAGCCATGATCACATTGATTGGCGGTGCTGGCTCGAAGGGCCGAATGGCTTCCTCCTGCACCTATTGTCTATTGTCTATTGTCTTTGGAGTGTGGGAGGAAACCGAAACACCGGGGGGAGAAGGTGCAAACTCCATACAGACCAGCACCGTAGTCAGGATCACACCTGCTTCTCTGACACTATAAGGCATAGTTTAGTTTGGTTTAGAGACACAGCGCGGAAACAGGACCTTCAGCCGCCGAGTCCACGCCGACCAGCGACCCCCGCACATTAACATCCTACACACACTGGGGACAATTTACATTTATACCAAGCCAAATAACCCACAATCCTGTACGTCTTTGGAGAGTGGGTGGAAACCGGAGCACCTGGAGAAAACCCACGCGGTCACAGGGTGTACATACAAACTCCGTACAGACAAGCACCCATAGTCTGGATTGAACATGGGCCTCTGGCGCTATAAGGCATAGCCTTACGGTCAGAGGATGAACGTTGAAAGGAGCTGTGCAAGGCAAGGTTTTTTTTTTACACAGAGAATGGTGGGTGCCTGGAACACATGGAGTGGTGGCGATGAAAGCTGATACGATAATGGCTTTTAGATGGGCACGTCAATATGTAGGTAATAGAAGGATAATGATCAAGTGCAGGCAGAAGAGATTAACGGCATCGTGTCCAGCACAGACATTGTGGGCCGAAGGGCCAGTTCCTGTGCCGTGCTGTTCCATGCTAAGAACCTCAGTAGTTCAAGAAGGTAGCTCACCAGCACCTTCGCAAGGGCTAGTAAGAATAGACAATAAAAACATTTGTGTGGGAAGGAACTGCAGATGCTGGTTTACACTGAAGATAAGACACAAAATGCTGGAGTAACTCAGCGGGTCAGGCAGCATCTCTGGAGAGAAGGAATAAAAACATTTGGACAGGTACATAGATGGGAAGGTTTACACTGGCAGGTGGGACAAGTGTAGATGAGGCACCTTGGTTGGCTTGGGCAAGTTGGGCTGAAGGGACTGCCTGCCTCTATGAAGGCTGAGCTCCTGAAAAATGACTGGAAAGTCCCAGACGTTTCAATGGTGCAAGGGGTATTAAGTGGTCCTGGTGGATTGTGCACTGACCGGAGAAGTCAAATAAGGGATGGTGAGCAGCGGGATGAGTTCATGCCAGAGATACCAGCTGTCTTGTAGATCGACGGTGAGGAGACAAGGGGCATCGTCACTGACAGTGCCTGACTCCCTCAGCACTGCACTGGATGGCTGGAGGGGTCACGTGGGCCTGTAACGGAGAAGCCCTGGACTCGCCGATGTCAATGATCCACCGACCCACTACTTTGCAATTTAAGAGACCTTTGGAAAGCCGTACGGAAGGGCAGGGAATGGGGGGGCATGGATCTCGTGAAGGCAGACAAGAGCTAGTCTTGGCATCCTGTTCGGCATGGACATTGTGGGCCGAAGGGCCTGTTCTTGCGCTGTACTGTTCTATGTTCCGTGCAGGGGTCCCAGCCACAAAGAAGGGTTAACTGATAATGAAACGATGAGACAGAGCTCAGGGCTGCACGGTGGCGCAGAGGTAGACTTGTTGCCCCAAGGCACCAGAGACCAGGGTTCGATCCTGATTACGGGTGCTGTCTGTACGGAGTTTGCACGTTCTCCCTGTGACCACATGGTTTGCTCCGGGTGCTCCGGTTTCCTCCCACACTCCAAAGATGTACAGGTTTGTAGGTTAATTGACTCTGGTGAAATTCTAAATCATCCCTAGTGTGTGTAGGATAGTGCTAGTGTACGGGGTGATCGCTGGTCGGCGCGGACTGGGTGGGCCGAAGGGCCTGTTTCCACCCTGTATCTCTGAAGTCTAAAGTAAAGCTTAGCCTATCTGCGGGTGGATGAGAGGCATCGTTCAGGACTGAATCAAAGATGACAACAAGCTAAAGTTTACGAGAATGATCCCAGGAATGAGTAGGTTAATCTATGGTGAGCGTTTGTGGGCACTGGGCCTGTACTCGCTGGAGTTTAGAAGAATGAGGGCGGACCTCATTGAAACATAGAGAATAGTGAAAGGCTTGGATAGAGTGGATGTGGAGAGGATGTTTCCACTAGTGGGAGAGCCTAGGACTGGAGGTCAGCCTCCACATTAAAGGGCGTTCTTTTAGGAAGGAGATGAGGAGAAATTTCTTTAGTCAGAGGGTGGTGAATTTGTAGAATTCTTTGCCACAAAAGGCTGTGGAGGCCAAGTCAGTGGATATTTTTAAGGCAGAGATAGATTAGTACAGGTGTCAAAGGTTATGGGGTTATGAGGGAGAGATAGATAAGTCATGATTGAATGGCGGAGAAGACTTGATGGGTCGAATGGCCTAATTCTACTACTATTTGTTATGACCTTATGACCTTATGTTTTTGCTGTGTGCGTTTGCCTATTATGTCAACTGTGGCTGACACGCTTGGGTGGGCATCTGACCTGGCCACCTCGGGGTCCTGCTTGGCCGCCAATAGGATTTTCTCGGTGTTGATGAAGAGGGCCCAACAGGGGCAGCAGAAGACCATGAGAATCAAGATGGCTCTTTGCAGGACAACCCCAATTCGCTTCAGCTTTCTGCTCCCGTACAACTGAAATGAGAGGGAAAGATAGGTCAGCCATGGCTGAATGGCGGAGTGGGACTGATGGGCAGAATGGCCTCATTCTGCTCCTAGAACTTATGAGTTTGAGGTTGATTTGTTGAGTCAGGAAAACATCGAGGTTTTTGAAACAAGGAGATGGGAGCAGGCGTCGTCCTTGTGTCCCAGAGACAGTCTCTTCCCCATTCCCTCTTTCCCATCCGTTTCCCAAAATGTCCAAAGAGATCCATCTCCACAGGCTTGAATATTCATCAGGCTATTAAACACTGCAACCTCCATTCAGCTCCGAACTACATAGACGCGTGTGCGTGTGCGTGTGCGTGTGCGTGTGCGTGTGCGTGTGCGTGTGCGTGTGTGAACTGCAGATGCTGGTTTAAACCAAAGATAGACACAAAATGCTGGAGTAACTCATCGGGACAGGCAGCATCTCTGTCTGAAGAAGGGTCTCGACCCGAAATGTCACCCATTCCTTCTCTCCAGAGATGCTGCCTGTCCCGCTGAGTTACTCCAGCATTTTGTGTCTATCGTATCTATATATATATAAATATATGATATATAAATATATGCGTGTGTGTGTGTGTGTGTGTGTGTGTGTGGTGTGTGTGTGTGTGTGTGTGTGTGTGTGTGTGTGTGTGTGTGTGTGTGTGTGTGTCTATGTGTGAGTACGTGTGTGTATGTGTGTGTGTGTGTGTGTGTGTGTGTGTGTGTGTGTGTGTGTATGTGTGTGTGTGTGTGTGTGTGTGTGTGTGTGTGTGTGTGTGTGGTGTGTGTGTGTGTGTGTGTGTGTGTGTGTGTGTGTGTGTGTGTCTATGTGTGAGTACGTGTGTGTATGTGTGTGTGTGTGTGTGTGTGTGTATGTGTGTGTGTGTGTGTGTGTCTGTGTGTGTGAGTACGTGTGAGTATGTGTGAGTATGTGTGTATATATACACACACTGAACGTCTTTGTCTCATTTATCATATTGTTTACAGTGTACTATGTTTACATATTCTGTGGTGCTGCTGCAAGTAAGAATGTCATTGTTCTATCTGGGACACATGGTAATGAAACACTCTTAACGCTTGACGTTCAGAGGCCTGTCATCCCCTGGCCTCCAGCAGAGAGAGCTTTCTCATCACCGTCCTGCATGGCCCACCCTCGTACAAGCCCGTGCTTGCTAACGTCAGCCTCTCCTCCTCAACATCCACCCTGCCGATCCCTGGGACCATTTTAAATGCTGCAGTATCATCACCCTTCTAACATCTAGATGATTCAGGCCCATTCATCTCAATCTCTCATCAGACAAGAGAGGTCGAGCAGGCTGGGACTCTATTTCATGGAGCGCAGGAGGATGAGGGGTGATCTTATAGAGGTGTGTAAATCCATGGGAGGAAGAGATCAGGTTGACGCACAGAGTCTTGTGGCCACAGTAGGGAATCGAGAAGCTGAGGACTTTATTTTAAGGTGAAGGGGCCAACATTTAATAGGAATCTGAGGGGTCACTTTTTCACACAAAGGGTGGTGGGTGTACGGAGCAGGTACATGGATAGAACAGGTTTGGAGGGATATGGGCGAAACACAGGCAGCTGGGACTAGTGTAGATGGTACATGTTAACCGGTGTGGGCAAGTTGGGCCGAGGGGCCTGCTTCCATGCTGTAGAGCTCCAAGACTCCATGTCTCAATGACTCTATGACTCTAACCCCCTCGTGATGAAGAGGTAGCCATCCCAACACCGCGCCGATCTCAATTGCTGATGCCGCTGGACCCCGTTCCACTTGCATCCCATCCCGTCTGTTCCACTCGCCAAGTCCCTCCACGTCCACACATGCCTGTGGAAGCCTGTGGGGGGGGGGAGCCTGGGGACCGGGGAGGGTAGTGGAGGCAAGGAGAGGTTGCCAGTGACTGGAAGGCACGGTTGCTGATGCGGCCCACGTGGCTCCATTCCTTCCTCAGCCCACCCGAACAACTGTCTCCTCCGTCCCTTCCCTTGTCTCCAGACATGATCATCCCGACATACTCCCTGCCCCTCCCTCATTCCACTCTCCATCAGCTGAGGGTCATACCAAGTCGCAGACAGACCCAACTCCCTGGGTCATTGGCCCCCATAACATAATGGGAGAGTGCAGGAAAGAACTGCAGGCGCTGGTTTACAACAACAACAAAAAAGACACAAAGTGCTGGAGTAACTCAGCGAGTCAGGCAGCGTCTCTGGAGAACATGGAGACATTTGGGCAGCAGAGACCTTTTCAGATGACACAATGGTTGGGTTTACATACAGTACCCCAATGCTCAGACCAATCCCCAACGATTCTTCCCACTGCTAGGACCTTCTGCACCTGCCGTGTGGTGTTGAGCGTACTCCCCGAACTCACTCCAAGTCAATACAATTCTTACTTGATGGTGTCAAGTGACTTGATGGTGTCGGCTGTTAACTGTGCAGAGGGTCAGTACGAGTGCTACAGGTTAGGATCACGTAACTTGGCTCCTAAAGATGTAGCAGCCCACCAACAATAAACTATCGCTTACCAGAGCAACCAACACTTACACTCCACGCCCACATCACTCCATGGTCTCTGCACTCCACCCAAAGGAGAGACCAGATACTTTACAGAGCGATAGAGTCAGAGAGTGATACAGTGTGGAAACAGCCCCTTCGCCCCAACTTGCTCACACCGGCCAACATGTCCCAGCTACACTAGTCACACCTGCATGCATTTGGTCCATATCCCTCCAAACCTGCCCTATCCATGTACACATTAGAGGCAGGAAACATGTTCCCAATGTTGGGGGAGTCCAGAACAAGGGGCCACAGTTTAAGAATAAGGGGTAGGCCATTTAGAACGGAGATGAGGAAGAACTTTTTCAGTCAGAGAGTGGTGAAGGTGTGGAATTCTCTGCCTCAGAAGGTAGTGGAGGCCAGTTCGTTGGATGCTTTCAAGAGAGAGCTGGATAGAGCTCTTAAGGATAGCGGAGTGAGGGGGTATGGGGAGAAGGCAGGAACGGGGTACTGATTGAGAGTGATCAGCCATGATCGCATTGAATGGCGGTGCTGGCTCGAAGGGCTGAATGGCCTACTCCTGCACCTATTGTCTATTGTCTATTGTCTATTGTCTACCTGTCTAATTGCACCTAAACCTATGTCCTCTGGTCCTCAATTCTCCTACTCTATGCATACACCCCCCCGATCTATTCCTCTCATGATTTCATAGATCTCGATAAGATCACTCCTCGCAAAGGGAATGTTACAGGATATTAGAACAGTCTGGTCAAAGTGCTAAGGGTGGACACTAAATGTTGGAGTAACTCAGCGGGTCAGGCAGCATCTCTGGAGAAAAGGAATATGTGACGTTTCGAGTTGAGACCCTTCTTCAGACTGAGAGTCGGGGGAGAGGGAAACTAGAGGTATTAAAAGGTTCAGAACAGATCACCAATAACCAAGGAAAGGTTGAGCCCACAATGGTCCATTGTTGGCTGTGGAAGAGGTGATAAGGAAGGGATAGATGGATGCGAACAGTGGAACTAGCAGGACGACTAGGGTGGGGGAGGACGGAGAGGGAGGGGATGCAAGGGTTACTTGAAATTAGACCTGCTCCACTGCAACATCTCCTCATGTGTCTGCCTGCAACATCACCTACTCCTTTTCTATGGAGATGCTGAGTGACCCGCTGAGTTACACCAGCATTTCATGTCTATCCTCGATATAAATCAGCATCTGTAGCTCCTTCCTACACATTTGGTCTGGTCAAAGTAGTAATATTTGTGAGATGCCTTCATGGATCATAAGATCATAAGTGATAGGAGCAGAATTAGTCCATTTGGCCCATCAAGTCTACTCCGCCATTCAATCATGGCCGATCTATCTCTCCCTCCGAACCTCATTCTCCTGCCTTCTCCCCATAACCTCTGACACCCGCACTAGTCAAGAATCTGTCTATCTCAGCCTTAAAAATAGCCACTGACTTGGCCACCACAGCCTTCTGTGGCAAAGAATCCCACAGATTCACCACCCTCTGACTAAAGAAATTCCTGCTCATCTCCTTCCTAAAAGGAGAGGAGAGAGGTAGAAAGTTTGAGGAACCGGGAACGTTCCAGTGGTCTGTACCTGGAGGTACGTTCAGTGATGAAGGGTCTGAGCCATAGGGAGAGGTTGAGTAGGCTGGGTGTATCAAATTATGAGAGGAATAAAACGGGGAGATGCACAGAATCTCTTGCCCAGAGTAGGGGAATCGAGGACCAGAGGACATAGGTTCAAGGTGAAGGGTAAAAGATTTATTAGGAATCTGAGGGGTAACTTTTTCACACAATGGGTGGTGGGTGTATGGAATGAGCTGCCATTGGAGGTAGTTAAGGCTGGGACCATTGCAACATTTAAGAAACAGTTAGACAGGTACATGGATGGGATAGGTTTGGAGGGATATGGGCCAAATGAAGCCAAGTGGGACGAGTGTAGATGGGACATGTTGGGCCAGTGTGGGCTGAAGCACGTGTTTCCACACTGTATCACTCTGTGACTTTAGCATGAAGCTGCTCCGCCATGTTTTTCCCTGTGAGATTCTCTGGGCCGTTAGCTCCAGTAATGTCAGTAGAGAAGCTGATGTTGGACCCTCAGCAGCTGGTCTTGAGGGCAGGGGTTTACCTGAGAGATCAGGGTGTCGCACGCCATGGAGAGTCCCGTTCCCACCGCCACTCCCGTCACGCTGATTACCTTGGCCACCATGTTGGAAAGGAAGGGGATGGTGGGGGGGGGGGGAAGAGAAGGGAAAACAAGATGCATTGAAAGCAGCCATTGTAATCAAGGCCTGGTCCTCTCCTGCCTTGGCGTGATTCCAGGGCAGAGTCTGCTCTAGTCAGGTCACCGAATCGTTGGCATTGTTTAGTGTAGAGAGACAGCATGGAAACAGGCCCCTCGGCCCACGCCGCCCATCGATCACCCATTTGCACCAGTTCTATGTTATCCCACTTTCACATCCACTTTCTTCACACGAGGACAATTTACCGTCAAACCCACACGCCTTTGGGACATGGATGGAAACCCAAGCAATCACAGGGAGAACATGCAAACTCCACACAGACTGTACCCGAGGTCAGGATCGAACCCGGGTCTCTGGTGCTGTCAGGCAGCAGCTCTACCCGCTGCGCCACCGTGCAGTCCATTGTTTCAGACTTGCCGGTGAGGGTGAAACATCACGGCAGGAGTTGCCGTGGTCAAGTGACATGAGGTTCCACCCCCACACACCAGCTCTTTATCCCCTCTGCCAAACCCCACCAGGAAGCACCGGGTCTGGGAACAGGTCACGGATTCAAGTCCCAGCCTGCAGCCTGAAGCAGGGAAACTGGCTGAAGCTTCTGTCCAACACTGAGGGGTGAGGGGTGAGGGTGGGGGAGTGGCGCAGCGAGGGACGGGATGGCACGGCGAGGGGGGGGGGTGAGGCGAGACAAAGGGAGGGGTGGAGAGGGAGGGGTGGAGGGGGAGGGGTGGAGAGGGAGGGGGCGGAGAGGGAGGGGGGGGAGAGGGAGGGGGGTGGAGAGGGAGGGGGTGGAGAGGGAGGGGGTGGAGAGGGAGGGGGCGGAAAGGGAGGGGGCGGAGAGGGAGGGGGCTGAGAGGGAGGGGTGAAGAGGGAGGGGCGGAGAGGGAGGGGGTGGAGGGGGAGGGGGTGGAGAGGGAGGGGGTGGAGAGGGAGGGGGTGGAGAGGGAGGGGGCGGAGAGGGAGGGGCGGAGAGGGAGTGATGGAGAGGGAGGGGGTGGAGAGGGAGGGGGTGGAGAGGGAGGGGCGGAGAGGGAGGGGCGGAGAGGGAGGGGCGGAGAGGGAGGGGCGGAGAGGGAGGGAGGAGCAGTAGAGCAGCAAGTGTGGGGTGGGGCGGTGAGGGGGGGTGGGGCAACGAGGGGGGGTGGGGCGGTGTTGGGGGGTGGGGATGGGAAAGGAGTTAGGGAGGGGTGTTGGTGAGAAACCTCCTCAAAATGACAGGGCACCAATTATCATCAATCACTAAATTACAGATTTTTCCCAATGAGACCGGCCTTCTGATAGCAGGATCCCCCCCCCCCTCCCCCCCCTCCCCCTCCCCCCTCCCCTCCCCTTCCCCCCACTCTGGGGGGCTGCTACCTACCGAGGTGGCCAGTGAGATAGCTCCCAGCTCATACTTGCCCAGGTGGCCCCCGAAGGCTGAGCTGATGAAGTTGAGGGAATAGCTCATCACCTGCGTGAGCACCTGTGGGGAGAGGTGCACTGACATGAGTCGACGGGTGGGCAACGCAGCACGGAGATGCCTCAGCCCAGGACGAACCGTCTCGCTGTGAGGAGACCCCAGCTGCAGGTGGTTCAATCCCCACCTCCCCTCCAACCTCTGGGGCAGCAGCTTCACCGGGAGAGAGAGAGGGGGAGGGGGAGGGGGAGAGGGAGAGGGAGAGGGCGAGGGAGAGGGAGAGGGAGAGGGAGAGAGACGGCAGCTGTACCATCGCTCGCCACCCTGTAAGCAGTCTGTCCGCGCTGACCTCTGACCCCTCAAACCCCTCTGCCCTCTAACCTATGAGCCCACTGAGCCCTCCGACCTCTGAACCCTCCAACCTGTCAGCCCTCCGACCTCTGAGTCCTCCGACCTCTGAACCCTCCGACCTCCAACCACTGTGCCCTCCGACCTCTGAGTCTTCCAACCGACCCCTCTGCCCTCTGTGTCCTCCGACCTAGCGCCCTCCGACCTCGAGTCTCAACTCGAGCCCCCATCAACTGACCCCACTGACTTTTGCCCCTCCGACCTCTGACCCCTCCGTACATTGACCGTTGTCCAATGACCCCGCCAACCTCTGACCCCTCCCTCAACCTTCACCTACTGAGGCATAGATTATGAAAACAGTCAGAAACCTTTTTCCCAGGATGGACAAATCAAATACTAGAGGACATAGCGTTAAGGTGGTCGGGGCAAAGTTTAAAGATGTTTGGGACAAGTATTTTTTGCACAGAGAGTGATGCGTGCTTGGGCCACGCTGCCAGGGGTGGTGGTGGAGCAGATACGATAGTGGCACTTAAGGAACGTCCGGACAGGCGCATGGATATGCAGGGAACAGAGGGATATGGATCATGTACAGGCAGGTAAAAGTTGGTCTTGGCATCATGTTTGGCAAAGACATTGTGGGCTGGAGGACTACTGTTCTGTGTTCCAGTGTGAGCAGCTTTGAGCCCCATATCTGAGGAATGAGGTGCTGGCACTGGAGAGGGTCAAGAGGAGGTTTACGAGAATGATCTAAGGGATGATTGGGTTAACGTACGATGAGCATTTAATGGCTCTGGGCCTCGACTTGCTGGAATTTAGAAGGATGAGGGGGGTCCTCATTGAAACTTACCAAATGTTTACAGGACTGGATGGAGTGGATGCGGAGAGGATATTTCCACTAGTCGGAGAGTTAATGACCTCAGAATTAAAGGACATTCCATAAAGAAGGGGATGAGGAGGAATTTCTCTAGTGGTGAATCTGTGGAATTAATTGCCACAGACGGCTGTGGAGGCCAAGTCATTGCGTATTTTTAAAGTAGACTGGCAGGTTCTTGATTAGTAAGGGCATCAAACATAATAGGGAGAAGGCAGGAGAATGGGGTTGAGAGGTAAAAGTTAGTTCAGCCATGATTGAATGGTGGAGTAAACTCGATGGGCCGAATGGCCCAAATCTGCTCCTGGGTCTTATGAAATGACAAACTTCTACGTTGAGTATCTCACATCTGTTTCACTCACCAGAGGCCCTGCCAGAAGAAACAGCTGTTTGACCTCCTCCCGTATAACAGCTGGATTGCCACAGAACCTGATCCTCGAGGTGTCCATGACTTCCGTCAGCTGCTCCTGGTCCTCCATTGGCGTGTGGGGGGGGGGGGGGGGGGGTGGAGAGCAGCCACCAGCCCACCTACAAACGGTGCCGTGTAGGCGGGAAGGGTAGGGCGGGTGGAGTGGGAGAGACGGAGATGGAGACACGTCGTTGGGGGAAGGGGGGGCTCCAAGGATTGAGGGGTAAACAGCAGGGAAGAAAACGGGGGGAAAAAAGGAAGCTAGAAAATTAAGAGTCCGCAAGGCTGTTCTTGGAGGAGCTGGACTTGAGTCCTTCAGGCATCGCCTTCCCAATGAACTCCACGCTTACCTTTGAGGCTCCTTGGTCTTCCCGTCCCGTCGGAGAGGAAGCTGCCTACTGAATCATACGGACGGTGTGTGGAGCAGGAAGGGAAGGCAGTAACAGCCAGCACACTGCAAGGCATGTGGCTCGGAGGACAGTTAATTCAATCAGACATAATCATTTCCTGCATGCTTGGAGCTGGCAAGCGTTTAAATCTAACAAAGGGAGCCTTCAGAGGTGGAACTGAGTGGAAACGGAGGGCTGTGGTTTGGAGAACTGCGTGGAAATTCTCAGAGGGCTCGGCGGGGAGGAAGGGGTGAGGGGGGCGGGTAGAGACTGCACCCCCTTGCCTTGCCTGGGGCGAGGGTTTCAGAACCAAAGGAAGCAACATCAGGATAAAGGCCAATGCAGGAATGAGATGAAGACATTTCTTCACCCAAGGAGTCTGGCATTTAGCGTTGGTTTAAAGATACAGCATGGAAACAGGCCCTTCGACCCAGCGAGTCAGTGCCACCAATGATCACCCGATTCGTTGGGCCGAAGGGCCTGTTTTCGTGCTGTTTAGGGTTTTTTTCGAAACTAGCTTCTGCAGTTTAGTCTAGCTTAGAGATACAGCAAGAGGAAACAGGCCCTTCGGCCCACCGAGTCCGGGCCCACCAGCAATCCTCGCACATTAAGACTATCCTACACACACACGCACAAGGGACAAGTCACACTTCTACCAAGCCAATTAGTCTACAAACATGTACATCTTTGGAACATGGGAGGAAACCGGAGCACCCGGAGGAAACCTCCCACGCCCAGGTGGGAGAACACGCAACCTCTGTACAGACAGCACCCGTGGTCAGGATTGAACCCGGGTCTCTGGCGCTGTAAGGCAGCAACTCTACCGCTGCGCCACCGTGACGCCCTTCAACCTTTGGAAAATTCTCCACCTCAGACGAAGGAGGCTGACATTGGAGCATGTTTTGATGCTAATAATATGGGGATTAGCTGGGGAAGTGGACCAAGTGTGGAGGATCGCTTATTATCCACTGAATTGATTTTTACACCCTGATCAACCTTAGTCCGATACTGAAACCATCACTGAATAACGGCACAGATTGTTTGGCTTTGAGAAATGAATAGCTTCATTGTTCGATCAGTGTGGCCCAGGGTCATGTGCAGACTTCCCAGGGACATGATCACAAACCAGCCCGATGTATAGGCAGGGGCCGCAACAGGAGGTATCTCTGCACACGGAGAACACGAGTGCCAAAGAGTTGTGCAGAGGCCGAGCAGAGTGGCCTGAGATCAGTGCAAGGCCACACAACAGGGCGGCACAGTGGCACAGCCGATAGAGTCGCCGTCTCACAGCGCCAGAGACACAGCTTTGATCCTGACCTTGGGTGCTGTCTGTGTGGAGTTTGCACGCTCTCCCCGTGACCACGTGGGTTTTCTCTGGGTGCTCCGGTTTCCTCCCATTCTCCAAAGACGTAGTGCGGGTTTGTAGGTTAATTGGTTTAGGTAAAATAGTGCGGATGATCGCCGGTTGGTGCAGACTGGATGGGCCAAAGGGGCTGATTCTGCATTGTATCTCTAAAGCCTAAAGAGACTGTTCTTCAGATCAGTTGGTAAAAGGGAAGTATAGATAGATAGGTACTCGTGGCCGGTCTGGACAAGGTGGGCCAAAGCATCTGTTTCTCTGCTGTAGAATGTCATCATCTGCAATTGCCCAGGAATGGTGGAAACAGGATCAGTCAGGGTCTCCTGGAGGTTTTGGATTGGCACTGGAGTCCATTGCATCAATGATGCCTTGGAGATCTTCCTCCTAGCATCTGCATCATCCATCTCCTGCAGCTCCATCACTGAAGCTTGGGCAGTCCTGGGGTGGTCGTCCGGTGGGGAGGTTGGTTAGCTTCGGAAGTTTGGCTGCACTCCCACAGGGGGTTTGTTGGAAACGAGGTTCAGTTTTAGTTCAGTTTAGTTTATTGTCACATGTACCGAGGTTCAGGGAAAAGCTTTTGTTGCTTGCTAACTGGTCAGCAGAAAGACGATACACGATTACAATCGAACCATTCACAGTGTACAGACACATAAGGGAATGACGTTTAGGGCAAGACAATGCCAGCAAAGTCCGATCAAAGATAGACCGAGGGTCTCTCCAATGAGGTGGATAGTTGTTCAGCACTGCTCTCTGGTTGTGGACACACAAAGCTGGAGTAGCTCAGCAGGACAGGCAGTATCTCTGAAGAGGAGGAATGGGTGACGTTTCGGGTCGAGACCCTTGGATCAACCAGCTCCCTTTCCTTTCCCAGCCTTGACGTTGGTCACTGTTTGCATTTTTCCATATGACGTGGGACGTTCAGCCCATTGAGTCTATGCTGTTCATCGGAGCATCCCCATTCATGGAATCGCAGCTACACAGCACGGAAACAGCCCCTTCGACCCAACATGTCGATACCAGTCAAGGGGTCACCTGGGCTAGTCCTAGTGCCAGCATTTGGCCCATAACCCCCTGAACCTTTCCTATCCATGTACCTGCCTAAATGTCTTTAAAACCTTGTAACTGTACCAGTCTCTCCCACTTCCTGTGGTAGCTCATTCCATTTACCCACAACCCTCTAAAAAATTGGCCAGTCATTTTTTCTGTAACTTATTCTCCCCTTTGGGTGGCACAGCGGTAGAGTTGCTGCCTCACATCGCCAGAGCCTCGGGTTCGATCCTGACTATGTGTGCTGTCTGTACGGAGTTTGTACGTTCTCCCCGTGACCAGCGTGGGTTTCCTCTGGGCGCTCCGGTTTCCTCCCACACTCCAAAGTCGTGCAGGTTTGTGGTTTATTGGCTGCCGTAAATTGTCCCTGATGTGCAGGCTAATAGTGTATGGGTGATCGACGGCTGGTGTGGAATCGGTGGGCCATAGTGTATCTCTAAAACTAAAACACATTCCCATCGACCCCTCCTCCACTCACCCACGACGAGGGATATTTGCAGTCGCGAATTAAACTGCCAACCCACATCTCTTTGGGATGTCAATGTTCACCTCCCCACCTCATCATCAGTCTCAAAGCGGCAACAACCATGTGACTCGATGAAAGGTTTAGAGGAGTGTAGACCAATTACGGGCAAATGCGAGACCTTTAGATGGGGCATCTTGATCAGCACGGCCGAGTTGGGCTGAAGGGCCTGTTTCCGTGCTGCATGGCTCTATAACTCCAATCCATCTCTCGACACATCTCCCACCTCCCAGAAAAACCATGATTCTATCATTCTGCTGACTTTCCCTGGGTTCCTTGTCTAATTCGCCCAAACAACTTCACCAGTGCCAAAGGGCCCTCACTTACATCTGAGGACCTGCCCTCCCCTCCCCAAAGTCATCTTGAACTCATCGGCCTGCCATGGACCTGCCATCAAGTGCCAGGACCAGAGCCTGAGGTCACCACCACCTCTCGTCCCCATCCTGTCCCTCATGTGACACTCCCCCACAACCCCACCCACACCCCAAGCCTCTCCCATCCACCTCTATCCTGGACCCCCTTCTCTCTCAGCCCCCAGAGCAGGATCTCCATTAACCCACCACCACCCCCACTCACACCAGCAACTCCTCCACACACCCTCCTGTCTAGTTTCTCCCCCCCACCCCCCACCTCTGGCCTCACAAGTCACTGCGATCAAAATGTTTTATTAAAGCTGCAAGTTAAGTCCATGTTACATTGATCAATAGCAGAGACATTTTTCTGCTGAAATCCTCTCATTTCTATAGGACCTTTTACCTCCCTTTCAGGATCTCGCAGTGCTTTCCAGCCGACTGAATGTTTTTTTTGGCAGTGTGTTCACAGTTATTAGGACACTACAGCTATTTGAAGCACAGCAAACTCCTGGAATAATGAACTAGTATGAACTGGTCTGAAGAAGGGTCTCGACCCGAAACGTCTCACCCATTCCTTCCTGAGATGCTGCCTGACCTGCTGAGTTACTCCAGCATTTTGTGAAATAAATACCTTCGATTTGTACCAGCATCTGCAGTTATTTTCTTACACTGATTTCTTACACAAGTTAGGAACAGGGGACGTACAACGAGATCTGGGTGTCCTAGTGCATCAGTCACTGAAAGGAAGCATGCAGGTACAGCAGGCAGTGAAGAAAGCCAATGGAATGTTGGCCTTCATAACAAGAGGAGTTGAGTATAGGAGCAAAGAGGTCCTTCTGCAGTTGTACAGGGCCCAAGTGAGACCGCACCTGGAGTACTGTGTGCAGTTTTGGTCTCCAAATTTGAGGAAGGATATTCTTGCTATTGAGGGCGTGCAGCGTAGGTTTACTAGGTTAATTCCCGGAATGGCGGGACTGTCATATGTTGAAAGACTGGAGCGACTAGGCTTGTATACACTGGAATTAGAAGGATGAGAGGAGATCTTATCGAGACATATAAGATTATTAAGGGGTTGGACACGTTAGAGGCAGGAAACGTTCCCAATGTTGGGGGAGTCCAGAACCAGGGGCCACAGTTTAAGAATAAGGGGTAGGCCATTTAGAACTGAGATGAGGAAAAACTTTTTCAGTCAGAGAGTTGTAAATCTGTGGAATTCTCTGCCTCAGAAGGCAGTGGAGACCAATTCTCTGAATGCATTCAAGAGAGAGCTAGAAAGAGCTCTTAAGGATAGCGGAGTCAGGGGGTATGGGGAGAAGGCAGGAACGGGGTACTGATTGAGAATGATCAGCCATGAATCTCATTGAATGGCGGTGCTGGCTCGAGGGGCTGAATGGCCTCCTCCTGCACCTATTGTCTATTGTCTACTAGTATGAACTGGTAATGCTGATGGAGCAGTATCGGTCCCGGGTCACCGAGGCAAATGCTCGTGCTTACCTTCAACATACGTCATGGCCGCAGGGCAGGATAGCCTTGGCTCAAGGTCATATGTTCAAGACAGCGCACCACCCCCTCAGTACTGCTCTGGTGGATTAGATTGGGGTGTGGTACTGGCATGGGACTTGAACCTACGAGCTTCAGGAGCCTGATGGAAGGATCGGCCTGGTATCCACTCCAGCACTGCAGCCTGAGACCAGATGCTTTCAACAAAAGGCAAATGTGGCTTTTGATCAGATTAATCCGCAATGCCACTTAAAAATGTATTAAGACTGTTGGGACCGTAAGTCCACACATTCAAAGCAAAGCCAGAGCGAGGACGCGAAAGTGTAAAGGGATGAAAGGAGAGGGAAAGCGAAAGAAAAAGAGGAAGAGGGCGAAAAAGAGGGAGAGGAGAGAAGGAGGGAGAGGAGGGAGTGTACTGAGTGAAGGAGGGAGTGAAGGAGGATGGAGTGGAGGGGGGAGAGAAGGGGGAGAGAAGGGGGGAGAGAAGGGGGAGAGAAGGGGGGAGAGAAGGGGGGAGAGAAGGGGGGAGAGAAGGGGGAGAGAAGGGGGAGAGAAGGGGGAGAGAAGGGGGGAGAGAAGGGGGGAGAGAAGGGGGGAGAGAAGGGGGAGAGAAGGGGGAGAGAAGGGGGGAGAGAAGGGGGGAGAGAAGGGGGAGAGAAGGGGGGAGAGAAGGGGGGAGAGAAGGGGGGAGAGAAGGGGGAGAGAAGGGGGAGAGAAGGGGGAGAGAAGGGGGGAGAGAAGGGGGAAGAGAGAAAGCACGAGAGAAATCGAGAGAGAAAAAGAGGCAGAGATTATTTTTAAACCATTGAATAAGATTGCAGAAACTCAACCTGAACTGAAGTAAGATTGGGTCGGGGCATCCTGCGACCTTTGATGCAGGATAGAAATATTCGATGTGAAAATTGATGAAAAAGAAAACAAAAAATCCAAAGGAAAAATACGTTACCTACAGAAATTTCCAGCCAGCCAACAAATGCTTGTGTTACAATTAAAGATGAAATGAATACAAAATCTCAGCAAACTGGGCGTGCGGCCACACTCAGACATAAAAGAGACGATCATTAGTCTTGAGTTCACAGTTCAGAAAGGTCACATGGAGAATGTGCTGGAAAATCTGACGTTTTTGCAGCCTGATGGGCCATTTGATCCACACTCCTCGATTGGTGCTTGCTCCTTCAATCTATCTTTAAATGGAATGTGATTACGTTCTGTAGCTGTTTGATAGGATGTTCTAACAGAAGGGTTATTATGTTAAGTGGCTTCTCAGTGAAGGTAGGTTATGTTAAGTGGCTTGTTTGATCAGTTTTCCGTCGAGCCTGGTGACTCCCGATTCCATAAATCTGACGCCATTTCTGTGCGGTTGTCAGGAGGTCAATTGGGTCGATTACCATTTGAAGTAAAACTGGAGGAAAGAAATGCAGAGTTAGAAAGTGTTGTTCTCCACCCACGAAATATAAAGTGTACCCTAAAGCAAAATCATCCAGAGACTGCTAATCTGAAATTAAAATCAATAATTAGCCACAGGTCAGTATTGAGACGTTAGATGTCATGGAAAGCATAAGGCTTGATAAATCTCCATGTTCATAAGACATAGGAGCAGAATTAGGCCATTCAGCCCATCGAGTCTATTCCACCATTCAATCATGGCTGATCTATTTTTTCCTCTCAACCCCATTCTCCTGCCTTCTCCCTGTAGCCTTTGACACTCTTACTAATCAAGAACCTCTGCTTTAAAAATACCCAATGACTTGGCCTCCACATCCATCTATGGCAGTAAATTCCACCCATTCACCACCCTCTGACTAAAGACATTCCCCCTCATCTCCATTCTAGAAGACCAGGGTCAGGTTGCCACGGGAAGCAAGGGTGGAGGAGATAACTGGACCTTGACAAAGATGTTTGCCTCACCCGCGCATCTCTCCCCGAACATCTTCTCCTTAATGAATGAAGATGAAAGGTATTCATTTGGGACCTCACCCACATCAGCAGGCTCCGCCTCCACACATTGATTACCCCTTTGACCTCTCACTCTCCCTAGCAACCCTGATTTACTACAGGATGCCTGGAATGGACAGTTTGTGTTATGAGGAAATAACGGACAGGCTACACTTAGAAACATAGGTGCAGGAGTAGGCCATTCGGCCCTTCGAGCCAACACCACCATTCAATATGATCATGGCTGATCATCCAAAATCAGTACCCTGTTCCTGCTTTTTCCCCACATCCATTGATTGCTTTAGCCCTAACAGAAATTAAGTAGAGTAAAGCATGGGATTAATGTAGGATTACTGTAAATGGGAGGTTGTTGGGCTGTGCAGACTCGGAAGGCTGAAGGGCCTGTTATGGTGTGACATGGCTCTAAAACAAGGCACTATATCCTATTTAACAGCCTTTCCAGGTGAGACAGATTTATATGCAGTTCCTCCAACCTCTATTGCATTTGGAGCTCTCGATGTGTGCATCAGTGAGACCAAGCGTAGACTAGGCGACCACTTCACTGTACACATACACTCTGTCCATCAGGGGTTACTTCAATTCCCCGACCCAACCAGGCTGCCCTGGGCCTCTTCCATTGCCAGAACAAGCCACATGCAAACTGGAGGAACAGCACCTCACAGTAGCTTACAACTCGACAGTACGCTGACAATGCAGTTGGTGACTACCCTGCCATCACGTGGCTGTGCTGGTTTTATCAGTACCTGTTCAACTCTTCTGCCATTTCCTTGTTACCCATAATAATTTCACCCGTGTCTGTCTTCAAGGGACCCACATTTGGTTTTATCCACGTTCATTAATCGGATCAGTGTAGGATGGTGACAACGGGTGCTCGATGTTTGGCATGGACTCAATGGGCTGAAGGGCCTGTTTCCGTGCTCTATGAGTGCGTGATTACTCTGTATGACTATCCCACGTTCACTGCATTTTGGAAAACAGCGACTCTGCTTTTATGGAGGGAGGTTGCTATTGAGGGCAGTTGCTATTGAGGGCGGTTGCTATTGTTGCTATTGAGGGAGGTTGCTATGGAGGGAGGTTGCTATGGAACGGAGGTTGCTATGGAGGGAGGTTGCTATTGAGGGCGGTTGCTATTGAGGGCGGTTGCTATTGTTGCTATTGAGGGAGGTTGCTACTGAGGGAGGTTGCTATGGAGGGAGGTTGCTATTGAGGGAGGTTGCTATTGAGGGAGGTTGCTATGGAGGGAGTTTGCAATGGAGGAAGGTTGCTATTGAGGGAGGTTGCTATTGAGGGAGGTTGCTATTGAGGGAGGTTGCTATTGAGGGAGGTTGCTACTGAGGGAGGTTGCTATGGAGGGAGGTTGCTATTGAGGGAGGTTGCTATTGGGGGAGGTTGCTATTGGGGGAGGTTGCTATTGGGGGAGGTTGCTATTGCGGGGGGGTGCTATTGAGGGAGGTTGCTGGTGTTTCCATTTTCGCTCTTTAAACACTATCTGTTTTTGGAGTAAACTATAATTGACTATTTACTGCAATCCTCGTTTCTACACCCTGCTCTGACCCCGATCCAACTCTTGAGTATTTATATATATCGCTTCAGACTCACCTTCATTATTATGGAAATCAGTGCTCCTAGGATGACAAGCCCAACGAGCTGCAGTTTCTTGCCATTTCCCTGCTTTGCCAACAGCCACAGAAGCCACTTCTGCTTGGAGTCATTGGCGGGTGCGTACCGGATACTGTTCACCTTTTCCATGCCCAGCGACTTCAACACACAAGCTCGCCGATGGCTAAACGTGTCGAAGCTGTATTTGCCGTGGTACGCCCCAAAGCCACTCTTACCTGTGAAGAGAACCACATTGTACAGACGCAGATAGTACGACACGACCATCGCAGAGACCATTCCCTCCGTAACTCCCTGGTCCACTCGTCCCTTCCTACCCAAATCACCCCAACCCCGGGCACTTTCCCCTGCAACCGCACGAGATGCAACACCTGTCCCTTTACCTCCCCGTTCAACTCCATCCAAGGACCCAAACAGTCTTTCCAGGTGAGACAAAGGTTCACCTGCACCTCCTCCAACCTCATCTATTGCATCCGCTGCTCTAGATGTCAACTTATTTACATCGGCGAAACCAAGCGCAGGCTCGGCGATCGCTTCGCTGAACACCTGCACTCGGTCCGCATTAACCAAACTGATCTCCCGGTGGCCGAGCACTTCAACTCCCCCTCCCATTCCCAGTCTGACATTTCTGTCATGGGCCTTCTCCAGTGCCATAGTGAGGCCCACCGGAAATTGGAGGAACAGCACCTCATATTTCGCCTGGGCAGTTTGCAGCCCAGCGGTATGAACATCGATTTCTCCAAATTTAGATAGTTCCTCTGTCCCTCCCGTCCGCTCCTCCTTCCCAGATCTCCCTCTATCTTCCTGTCTCCACCTATATCATTCCTTTGTCCCGCCCTCCCGACATCAGTCTGAAGAAGGGTCTCGACCCGAAACGTCACCCATTCCTTCTATCCCGAGATGCTGCCTGACCTGCTGAGTTACTCCAGCATTTTGTGAATAAATACCTTTGATTTGTACCAGCATCTGCAGTTATCTTCTTATACCCATTGAAACTCAACCTCACTTTGGGAGCATCCTGAGCTAGTCCCAGTGCCTACATTTGGCTCGTGACCTTCTTGATCTTTTCCTCTCCGTGAACCTGTCCAAATGTCTTACAAACACCACGTGTGGCAAGTTAATGGCAAGTCCCTTAACGGCACTGATCCATAGAGGGACTTTGGAGTCCAAGCGCATAGCGTCGTGAACATCACCAGTAGATGGTGTGGTAAAGAAGGCATGTGGTACCTTCATCAGTCGAGGCACTGAGTAAAAGAGTTATGTTCCAGCTTTATGAGGCTTTGGTTAAGCCGTATTTGGAACATTATGTGCAGTTCTGGTCGCCCCATTACAGACAGCATGAGGACATACATCAGGAGGTGCAGATCGAGAGCAAGCAAGCAAGATTATGATGGACCCCTACCACCCCAGCAACAGACTGTTCCAGCTGCCACGGTCAGGCAAACGCCTCCGCTGTCACGCTGTGAAAACGGAGAGGATGAGACGGAGTTTCTTCCCATAGCCCATCAGGACTGTTAACTATTATAACTCCAGGGACTACATTTTCTTTTCTGTATTAATTTTAATTTATATGCTGTAATTGTAATTTTTTTTTTGCACAATCCACAGGCATTGCCACTTTCATTTCACTGCACATCGTGTATGTGTATGTGACAAATAAACTTGACTTGACTTGAGGAGGCTTTGGAGAGAGTGCGAAAGAGGTTTACCAGAACGCTGCCTGGATTAGAGGGCATTATCTACAAGGAGAGATTGGACAAATTTGGATTGATGCTGAGGGGAGACCCGATAGAAGTATATCAAGTTATCAGTGGTACAGAAAGGATAGACAGAACCTTTTTCCCCAGTGTGAAGATGTTAAAGACGTGAGGGCATAGCTTTAAGGAGAGAGGGGCAAAGTTTAAAGGAGATGCGCGGGGCAAGTTTTTTCTTTTACAGAGAGTGGTGGGTGCCTGGAACATGCTGCCAGGGGGTGGTGGTGAAAGCAGATGTGATAATGGCGTTGAAGAGGCTTTTAGGCGCATGCTATGCTGGGAATGGAGGGATGTGCTGCCATTTTGCCGCCCTTCTCTTTCCCTACCACTGTGCGTCATTCATTCAAAGCTGGTCGGCAGGGCAGACAGAAACCCAAATAAGACCTCTGAAACTCACCCACGCCCCCGAACGGGAGTGCCGCGATCGTGTAATGGATGAGGCAGTCGTTGGCTGTTACTCCACCACTGGAAGTCATCCTGATCATCTTCTGAACCAGCTGCAGAGAGAGAGAGAGAGAGAGACACACACACAAACACAATTACAACATGCAACCAAACTCCAATAATCGGGCACACTCAGCATCTCGACACTGTAGACTGTGTAGGAAGAAACTGCAGATGCTGGTTTAAACCAAAGATAGACAACAACAAAAAAGCTGGAGTAACTCAGCGGGGCAGGCAGCATCTCTGGAGAGAAGGAATGGGTGGCGTTTTGGGGCTAGACCCTTCTTCAGACTGAAAGTCACAGGAAAGGGAAACGAGAGATATAGACGGTGATGTAGAGAGATGTAGAACAATGAATGAAAGTGACCATGATAAAGGAAACAGGCCATTGTTAGCTGTTTGTTGGGTCAAAATGAGAAGCTGGTGCAACTTGGGTGGAGAGGGATAGAGATTGAGAGGGAATGCTGGGGTTACTTGAAGTTAGAGAAATCAATATTCATACCACTGGGCTGTAAGTGTCAGCAGGACAAAAGAGATAGTGATTGACTTCAGGAAATGAAGTGGTACGCATACCCCAGTACATATTGACGGCGCTAATTGAAGTACCTAGGAGTAAATACCACCAGCAGCCTGTTCTGGACTAGCCTTATCGAAGCAATGGCCAAGACAGCACACCAACGCCTCTACTTCCTCAGAAGGCTACGGACGTTTGGCATGTCCCTCAAAACTCTCACCAACTTCTACAGAAGCGCTGTAGAAAGCATTTTATCGGGATGGTTCACAGCATGATCGGGTTGATGCGTCACATCATCATCATCAAGGACGAGTCTCGCACCCCAGTCACTCCCTCTTCTCCCCTCTCCCATCAGTAGTGTGAAGACGCATGCCTCCAGATTGAGGAACAGTTTCTTCCCAGCTATCATCAGGCAACTGAACCATCCTATCACCAACCGGAGAGCATTGGAGACCCTCGTACTGTCTTTAATTGAACTTTATCTTGCATTATACGTTATTCCCTTTATCCTGTATCTGTACACAGTGGACGGCTCGATTGTAATCATATATAGTCTTTCCGCTGACTGGGTAGCACGTTACAAAAAGGCTTGGTACACATGACAATAAAGTAAACTAGACTTTCAGTCAGAGAGTGGTGAAGGTGTGGAATTCTCTGCCTCAGAAGGCAGTGGAGGCCAGTTCGTTGGATGCTTTCAAGAGAGAGAGCTGGATAGAGCTCTTAAAGATAGCGGAGTGAGGGGGTATGGGGAGAAGGCAGGAACGGGGTACTGATTGAGAGTGATCAGCCATGATCGCATTGAATGGCGGTGCTGGTTCGAAGGGCTGAATGGCCTACTCCTGCACCTATTGTCTATTGACTATTGGATGCTGTTCTTATTAACATCCCAATCCATTTTTAATTCAATTATTTTTTAGGTGATGTGTACTATGGTAATAAATTTCCCACTGAACCCAGTAAGGTTAAAGGCAGGCCCGGTGTGTGTAAGAGCAGGACAGACATGCCCAGACCTCCATGAGCATCAGGGCAATGCTGGAAGCACCACCTGTGAGACAGGTGCTCACACATCGGAATTTCCACACAGTTAGATAGCAGAGTATTGGAGTTTTACTGTTCCCTCTCAAGAAAAAAAATTATAAAATGCTGCAGATGCTGGAAATGCGAAATATAAATTTCAAAGATGGGGGGGGGGGGGGGGGGTGGGTGGGGGCACGGTGATGCAGCGGTAGAGTTGCTGCCTTACAGCGCCAGAGACTCGGGTTCGATCCTGACTACGGGTGCTGCCTGTACGGAGTTTGTACTTTCTTCCCTTGACCATTTGGGTTTTCCCGGGTGCTCCAGCTCCTCCCATATTCCAAAGATATAACTGGTTTGTAGTTTCATTGGTTTCAGTGAAGATTCTGAATTGTACCTAGTGTGTAGGACAGCGATAGTGTATGGGGATCGCTGGTCGGCGCAGCCTCGCTCTATCTCTAAACTAAACTACATCTCAGGTCAGGCAGCATCTGTGAGGAGAGAACCACCTAATGTTTGAGATAAACGACCGTTCAGTTCCATTACTCAAATGTGCTCAGAATCTGGACGTTTACGGCTTCATATAGACATACAGCACGGAAACAGGAGTTTCGGCCTAGCGCGGCCAGATTGCCCGTCTAAATCAATTCCATTTGCCCATGTTTGACCCATATCCACCCAAACCTTTCCTATGCACGAACCTGTCCAAATTATTTTAAACATTGCAGCTATATCCATCTTTGCCACCTTCCCTGGAAACTTGTTCCATATACCTAGCACCATCTGTGTAGAAATACCTGCCCCCCAGGTCCCCTTTAGATCTTTCCACTCTCACCGTAAACTTATAATTTAAGAATCACTTACCCTGGGGGAAAAAAAAATTGTAACTGTCTGCTCTCTCTCGCCTCCTCATAGTTTAGTTTATTTTATCATTGATACGTTACCAAGATACATAGAAACATAGAAAATAGGTGGAGGAGGCCATTCGGCCCTTCGAGCCAGCACTGCCATTCATTGTGATCATGGCTGATCGTCCCCAATCAATAACCCGTGCCTTCCTTCTCCCCATATCCCTTGATTCCCCTAGCCCCTAGAGCTCTATCTAACTCTCTCTTAAATCCATCCAGTGATTTGGCTTCCACTGCCCTCTGTGGCAGAGAATTCCACAAATTCACAACTCTGGGTGAAAACGTTTTTTCTCACCTCAGTTTTAAATGGCCTCCCCTTTATTCTAAGACTGTGTCCCCTGATTCTGGACTTGCCCAACATTGGGAACATTTTTCCTGCATCTAGCTTGTCCAGTCCTTTTATAACTTTATGTTTCTATAAGATCCCCTCTCATCCTTCTAAACTCCAGTGAATACAAGCCTAGTCTTTTCAATCTTTCCTCATATGACAGTCCCGCTAACCCAGGGATCACCTATGGCCAATCTCCCGTGCGGGACCTTATCAAAGGCTTTCTGAAAGTCTAGATACACTACATCCACTGGCTCCCCTTTATCCATTTTACCTGTCACATCCTCAAAAAATTCCAGAAGATTAGTCAAGCATGATTTCCCTTTCAGTTGCTCTACCCCCCTAGATCCTCTGTCCTCCAGGTTATCTGGGAGATTGTTTGTGTCTTCCTTAGTGAAGACAGATCCGAAGTACCTGTTCAACTCTTCTGCCATTTCTTTGTTACCCACAATAATTTCACCCATGTCTGCCTTCAAGGGACCCACATTTGACTTTGCTACTCTTTTTCTCTTAACATATCTAAATAAGCTTTTTCTGTCCTTCTTTATATTCTTGGCCAGCTTCCCCTCGTACTTCATCTTTTCAGCCCGTATTGCCCGTTTTGTTACTTTCTGTTGTCCTATGAAAGTTTCCCAATCCTCTGGCTTCCGGCTACTCTTTGCTGTGTTATACATCTTTTCTTTTAGTTTTATTCCATCCCCAAATTCCCTTGTCAGCCACGGTTGCCTCTTACTCCCCTTAGAATCTTTCTTCCTTTTTGGAATGAAATGATCCTGCGTCTTCCGGATTATGCCCAGAAAAGCTTTTGTGTTTGCGTGCTACCCAGTCAGCGAAAAGGCTCTACATGATTACAATCAAGCTGTCAACAGTATACAGATACAGGATAAAGGGAATAACATTTAGTGCAGGACAAAGTCCAGTAAGTGCAATTAAAGATAGCTCAAAGGTCTCCAATGAGGTAGATGGTAGTTCAGAACAGCTCTCTAGTTGGTGGTTGGATGGTTCTGTTGCCTGACAACAGCTGGGAAGAAACTTTCCCTGAATCTGGAGGTGTGCGTTTTCACACTTCTGTAGCAGTTTTAAATACTTGGGAGTCCGCATCACAGAGGATCTGACGTGGGCAACGCACATTGCCGCACTGGTGGGTAAGACAAAGCAGCGCCTTTACCACCTTGGACAACTGAGGAAATTCAGAGTGTCTCTGAGGATCCTTCATTGCTTCTACTCTGGGGCTGCAGAGAGCATCCTGTCCGGCAACATTACAGTCTGGTTTGGGAACAGCTCTTCCCAGGACAGGATGGCCCTGCAGAGAGTAGTGCGTTCGGCAGAACGCACCATGGGAACTACACTCGTCCCCCTGCAGGACCTATACATCAGGAGGTGCAGATCCAGAGCAAGCAAGATCATGAGGGACCCCTGCCACCCCAGTAACGAACTGTTCCAGATGCTACGATCAGGCAAACGCCTCCGCTGTCACGCTGTGAAAACAGAGAGGATTGGACGGAGTTTCTTCCCACAGGCCATCAGGACTGTCAACTTTTATAACCCCAGAGACTAAATTTTTGTCTACACTATAGTAACTTATTAACTTTATTTATATGCTGTAACTGTAATTCTTTTTTGTGCACAATCCGCAGGCATTGCCACTTTCATTTCACTGCACATCGTGTATGTGTATGTGACAAATAAATTTGACTTGACTTGACTTGACTCTTGCCTGATGGTAGAGGGGAGAAGGGGGAATGACCAGGGTGAGACTTGTCCTTGATTCTGCTGCTGGCCTTGCCTCGTGATTTTATAAACCTTACAAGGTTACTCCTCAACCTCCCGGTCTATCCAATCGCTCCTTGTAACTCAAGCCCCCCCCAGTTTCTGGCATCTACATCATAATCCAATCACCATCAGTAACACAGTGGCGTAGCTGCTCACAGCTCCAGAAGCCCGGGGTTGGATCCTGACCTTAGGTGCTGTCTGTGTGGAGTTTGCACATTCCCCCCGTGACCGCATGGGTTGCTCCAGGTGCTTCAGTTTCCTCCCACGTCTCAAAGACATGCAGGTTTGTGGGTTAATTTGGCTTTGGTAAAAATTGTAAATCGTCCCGAGTGTGTGTAGGATAGTGCTAATGTATGGGGATCACTGGTCAGTGCCAACTTGGTGGGCTGAAGGGCCTGTATCACTAATCTAAACTAAAGGAAGGAAGAGGTGGCGTTTCGGTCGAGACCCTCCATCAGACTAAACCCTCTCTTCCATCTTAAAGCGTTAAATTCCCTGTTGTGATACAGTTCCTTTGGCACCAGCACTCTAGGAACACCCATTCATCAGGCAGGGTGTCCCCTGTCCATCCCAGTGGTGATCAGGTGCCTAACTTGATCCTTTCCCTGCCCTGCCCCACGAAGACCCAGTGGTACTGAACTTAGCGAAGTCAGCGCAATGAATTAAGGTCGAGCCCCTTCCCTGGTTTATCTCCACCCGGCCCTCACCCCATCAACCGGCTTCTAAACTCCAGTCCTCCCACTTCATGCACACAGCACAAGGTGACCACCTACTGTTGGATAAACAGCATCTTTCACAGAACAAAGTACTTCACAGACCCTTGCAAGAGAGTGTAGGAAGGAACTGCAGGTGCTGGTTTAAACTGACGATATACACAAAATGCTGGAGTAACTCAGCAGGGCAGGCAGCATCTCTGGATGGAAAGAAAGAAGGCTAAAGAGTGTTTGATTCTGAGACACTTTAAGAGGTGTTGGGGCGGAGGGAGATAGTTTGCTCAGAGATCTGAGCTTATCGGAGCATCTGGAAAGAAGGGAGAGATGGAGATGTTTAGACAGGAAATTCCAGAGGTTGGGAGCAGGAGGCTGTGAATGGTCAGAGATACACAAGAGACCAGAGATCACGGAGGGTATAGTTTGGTTTAGAGATACAGCGCGGAAACAGACCCTTTGGGCCCACCAGCGACCCCGCACATTAACACTATCCTATATCCACCAGGGATTGCATTTACCAAGCCAATTAACCTACAAACCTGTACATCTTTGGAGTGTGGGAGGAAACCGAAGATCTCGGAGAAAACCCACGCAGGTCACGGGGAGAACGTACAAACACCGTACAGGCGGCGCCCGTAGTCAGGATCGAACCTGGTCCCTGGCGGTGCATTCGCTGCAAGGCAGCAACTCTACCGCTGCGCCACCGTGCCGCCTGGTTGTGGGCTTGGGGGAGGTTGTGACTGGGAAACGGTGGAAGAGTTGTGAGCATTGATGATCTGTGGGCAGAGTGAGTCCAAGCACGGGCGTGGGTGGAGACGGTTGAGCCTCACCTTCTTGTTGTGGGAGAAGACGTACAGAGCCAGGGGCTTGTCGCGCTGGCTGATGAAGGCGATGGCCTCGTCCACACCACTGACCGTGACGATGGGCAGCACCGGCCCAAAGATCTCCTCCTGCATGATCCTGGAGTCGGGATCCACGTCCGTCACAATGGTGGGAGCTGAGCGAGGGAAGGAGAGACGGGAAGGATCATCGACGGAGCGAGATGTTGGCCAGTTGGTCACAACCCTGCCGGCTCTGTGTCCCTGCACTCTGCCGACTGCCACCATGGGCTGTGGGCTCAGACTCTGCACGGGGAGCAGCTTCTCCACTTCAGCACCTCCCCGTGCAGCCGTGTAAGGTCATGTTCATTAGTTACAGGAGCAGAATTAATCCATTCGGCCCATCAAGTCTACTCTGCCATTCAATCATGGCTGATCTATCTCTCCCTCCTAACCCCATTCTCCTGCCTTCTCCCCATAACCCCTGGCAGCCGTATTAATGAAGAACGCGTTGTACGGCTTGCAGGCAGGCGGGCGACTGGAATGGGTCAGGGTCAGGCGTGGGGTCAGGCGTGGGGTCAGCCAGGACCACCTCTCCCTCCCTCCCTCCACTCAATCCCCTGACCCCAGCACCCTGCTGGTGGACGGTCACCAGGGCGAGGGCTGACCCGGCCCATGGGGTGAGAGAGGGATAACGTACCGTTGCCGTGTCCCAGCTCACCGCTGCCTCCAACTCAGTGCCCCCCCACGTACCTGGTCCAGGGCCAGGACCACCCTTCCCCAGCACCCGCCCCGCCGGCCCAAACCCGGCCCAGTCACGCCCACGGCCAGGAGAAAGACCCAACGGCAGTGAAATAAGGGCAGGAGATCTGGTCCTTGATTCCCCCACTCTATGTAAACGACTCTGTGTATCTACACCATCTATTCCCCTCTTCCCTATCTCCTGTTCTCCTCCTTTCCCCCACTCTCTTCTCTCCATCCCCTACCGTCTCCTCTCTCTCTCCCACACTCTCTCTTTCTCAGCTCTCTCCTCCCCCTCTCTAACCCCTCCACCTCCGGGGGGGGGGGGGGGGAGGGAGAGCGGAGAAAGTCATGGAATGAGGATAAGAAAAACAGCAGGAATTATTTCTGGCACAGTTCCACGACAGGCCAGTGACCTCAGCTGCATCTCGCTCGTCAGTGTGTGAACTAGTTTGGTTCATTTTAGTTTTAGAGACAGTGCGGAAACGGGCCCTTCGGCCCACCAAGTCCTTGCCAACCACCGATCCCTGCACACACTAACACTATCCTGCACGCACTGGGGACAATTTACAATGATACCAAGCCAATTAACCTACAAACCTGTACATCTTTGGAGTGTGGGAGGAAACCGTGTTCACGGGGAGAATGTACAAACTCCAAACAGACAAGCTCCCGTAGTCAGGATCGAACTCGGGTCTCTGCAGATGCGAGGCAGTGACTCTACTGCTGCGCTACTGTGCACTAAACGGATGTTTGCTTGGTGAAGACAGCACACGCCATCCCACTGGTACTAGACATAGAAAATAGGTGCAGAAGTAGGCCATTCGGCCCTTCGAGCCAGCACCGCCATTCAATGTGATCATGGCTGATCATCCAAAATCAGTACCCCGTACTCTACTCCCAATGGTACATTGCGTGACAGGATGGAGTGCAATCCAGTTGTACGACCTCCCACAGATGCTACACGTACCTATGTAGAGATCCCCTTCGTCGTTTTTACCGCCATACACCACATTCACTCCCTTCAACAAAGACATAATTCTCTGAAAATGTCGCTGGTTGACAATTCGCCCGTAGTCCGGAGATTTCTGGGGATCGGATCCGTAAAATTCCTGGAACAGAATGAAACGAGCAGATTAAGACGACAGAGAGACAGAAAACGCAGGAGTATCTCAGCGGGGCAGCCAGCATCTCTGGAGAGAAAGAATGGGTAATGTTTCGGGTCGAGTCTTTTCTTCAGACTGAGGCTAAGACAGCATTTCATGTCTATCTTTGGTGTAAACCAGCACCTGCAGATCCTTCCTACAGATTAGGACAACACTTTCATATCATCGATTTGTATGAGAATGTACACGGCACTGATGGGTTTACGGGTGACACTAAAGTGGGTGGTGTCGTGGATAACTGTCAAACGTTACAGCAGGATCTTGATCAGCTAGGCAAGTGGGCTGAGGAAGGGTTAATGCAGTGTAATGCTGATAAGTGCAAGGTGCTGCATTTTGGGAAGTCAAACCAGAGCAGGCAGTGAATGGCAAGGCCCTGGGGAGTGTGGTGGAGCAGAGGGATCTAGGAGTGCAGGTACACGTCTGCCCGATAGTAGCACCATAGGTAGATTAGGGGTGTCAGGAAGGCTTTCATCAGTCAGGGTATCGAGTATAGAAGTTGGAAAGATATGTTACAGTTGTACGAGATGCTGGTGAAGCCACATTTGGAGTATTGTGTTATGTTTTGGTCACCCTGACATAGGAAAAATGTTGCTAAGCTGGAAAGAATGCAGAGAGGATTTACGAGGCTGTTGGCAAGACTCAAGGGGCTGAGCTATAGGGAGAGGTTGGGCAGGCGAGGACATTATTCTCTGGAGCGCAGGAAGATGAGTGGTGATCAAATGGAGGTGTTTCAATAGCATCTTCCATTCTTCTGAGGAGCAGCCAGTAAGGTGGAACCCCGGGTGAAATACTTACTACTGGCTACGGGGATCTGGTCAGAAACTGAATTTGGATCCTAAAAGAATCCTGCACAAGATGAAAGGCAGAAAGCGCCCACCACACCCGAGCTGGCCTCTCCCTCTTCAGGCACCGATCGGCCAACTGTGCCCTTCAGCACAACCTCCTCCCTCTTTGCACTCACTGTAATAGCGGTGACGATCTTCTTCACCATTTCGTCTTGGATGTTTTTATTGCACAGGATGTAGTCGGGGGCGATGCAGGTTTGGCCACAGTTGGTGTATCGGCCCCAAGCTATACGCCTGGAAAGGACAAACCAGTTGTTCACAGGCGGCCAAAGGTGACACGCTGAATGTTTAACTAATGCTGTTCACCCCCTTCTCTTTGACCAACAGTTTAGTTTAGAGATACAGCGCGGAAACAGGCCCTTCGGCCCACCGAGTCCACGCCGACCACAATCCCTGCAGACTAACACTATCCTACACATACTAAGGACAATTTACAATTTTACTAAGCCAAGTAACTTACATCTTTGAAGTGTGGCAGGAAACCCGAGCACCCGGAGAAAACCCATGTAAGACACGGGGAGAACGCACAAACTCCACACAGACAGCACCCGTGGTCAGGATCGAATCCGTGTCTCTGGCACTGAAAGGCAGCAACTCTACCACTGCGCTGTAAGGCAGCAACTCTACCGCTGAGCTGTAAGGCAGCAACTCTACCGCTGCTCAGTAAGGCAGCAACTCTACCGCTGCTCTGTAAGGCAGTAACTCTACCACTGCGCTGTAAGGCAGCAACTCTACCACTGCGCTGTAAGGCAGCAACTCTACTGCTGAGCTGTAAGGCAGCAACTCTACCGCTGAGCTGTAAGGCAGCAACTCTACTGCTGAGCTGTAAGGCAGCAACTCTACTGTTGTGCTGTAAGGCAGCAACTCTACCGCTGCTCAGTAAGGCAGCAACTCTACCGCTGCTCAGTAAGGCAGCAACTCTACCGCTGCTCAGTAAGGCAGCAACTCTACCGCTGCTCAGTAAGGCAGCAACTCTACCGCTGCTCAGTAAGGCAGCAACTCTACCGCTGCGCTGTCAGGCTGCGCCACCGTGTCACCTGAGGCATGTTATATGTTATCGCACTTCCGCATCCTACACACTCGAGGGAATTTACAGAAGCCAATTAAACAGCAACCTGCACGTCTTTGGAGTGTGGGAGCACCCGGAGAAAACCCACGCAGTCACAGGGAGAAACCCGGACGACCCAGAAACCTGGGTTCGATCCTGACTGTGGATGGTGCCCGTGTGGAGTTTGCACAGATAGCACCCGTCGTCAGGATCGAACCCAGATCTCTGGCGCTGCGAGGCAGCAGCTCTACCGCTGCACCACTGTGCCGCCCTAGTTTTTATAGTCTCTTCGGCCTACCAAGTCTAAGCTGATTATCGATCACCAGTTCACACTGGTTTTTGCTTTAGTTTTTTAATTTAGAGATATGGTGGAAACAGACACATGTCAAGCGTTGATACAATCTTCTTCGAAAGGAAGTCATGGCGCCCAACACAACTACTCCCTGGGGGAGAGCGGACACTGTAGCAATTTCCCAGGATCAACACTTTCCCCACCGCCTCCACTTTGTTGTTATAGTGATGAGAAGAGCACAGAAACAGGAGGTTAATTTGCTTCTGCGAATTGTCCCTAGAGTGTAGGATAGAACCAGTGCACAGGTATTTATTTCACAAATTGCTGGAGTAACTCAGTGGGTCAGGCAGCATCTCAGGAGAGAAGGACTGGGTGACGTTTCGGGTCGAGACCCTTTTTGCTCTACGACCAGTGCACAGGTGATCGTTGGTCTCGCGTGGTCTGGGTGGAGCAAAGGGCCTGTTTCCACTCTGTATCTCTAAACCAAATTAAACAAATCCAAAACTAATGTAAGGGGGTGATCGATAGTCGGCGTAGTTTTGATGGGCTGAAGGGACTGTTAAAAAAAAAATGGCGGGTTAGTGGCACAGCGGTAAACCTGCTGCCTCACAACAAGAATCCAAGAAACAGGCCGTTCGGCCCACCACGGGCATGCTAACCATCGAGTATCTGTCCACCGCCATTTGGTCCACAGTCATTTGGTCAAGCTATTGTAGTGCCCATCTAGACGCTTCTCCACCGATGCGAGTCTCTGCCTCTAGCAGCCACCCGGGCAGTGCCCTAGTGTGGAGAGCAGTGCCCCTTTGCCGGGGTTACGCCCGCGCCCAGGCGGTATTAGAGAGGGACTACGCGCTGTCCACGGGCACCCTGGGGGATTTCCGGGACCTCTGGGGAGGGGAATGCATCCTTAATAAGGATGGGGAAATAGTAATTTAAGAATATTTGTTTTACTTGTACTATGGTGGTGGGCTTTGTTTTGGAATCATTTAAGTATTGTACATATTATTGTAAATAATTGAATAAATTATTATTATTATTTATTTATTTTTAAGTGTGGAGAGTAGCTTCCCCAAAGCTGCAGACCCAAGATCGCCACCAACCTGCAGGCAACGTCCAGATCGCAGTCCGTGTCCACGTAGCACGGACTCTTGCCGCCGAGCTCCAGGGTGACGGGCGTCAGGTGCTTGGCGGCAGCCTCCATGACGATCCTGCCGACGGCAGTGCTGCCCGTGTACAGGATGTGGTCGAAGTGGTGCTTCAACAGCTCCGTTGCCACTTCTGCCCCTCCGGTGATTACTGGGTACATGTCCTTGAGGAAGGAAGGCAGTCTCAGATTTCATTCAACGTACCTGCCACTCCAAGCCCGGTGACCACCCCATTCCTCCCAACGAGAATACACACGGCATGATTCACGCAGAGGGTGCTGGGTATATGGAGTGAGCTGCCAGAGGAGGTAGGTTAGGCAGGTGATATTTGGACTGGTACATGGATAGGAAAGGTTTAGAGGGATATGGGCCCAACGCAGGCAGGTGAGTCTAGCATAAATGGGGCATCTTAGTTGGAAGAAGTAAGGGCCTCTTTTCATGTTCTATGACTGTATGATTAATAATTTTGCAGATAACACTAAAGCAGATGGTATTGTAGACTGTGAACTAGGTTATCAAAAATTACAGGAGGATCTTAATCACCTGAGCTAGTGAGCTGAGGAATGGCACGTCGAATTTAATATGGATGTTGTATTTTAGGAAGCTAAACCAGGTTACATAGAAACATAGACATAGAAAATAGGTGCAGGAGGAGGCCATTCAGCCCTTCGAGCCAGCACCGCCATTCATTGTGATCATGGCTGATCGTCCCCAATCAATAACCCGTGCCTGCCTTCTCTCCATATCCCTTGATTCCACTAGCCCCGAGAGCTCTATCTAACTCTCTCTTAAATCAATCCAGTGATTTAGCCTCCACTGCCCTCTGTGGCAGAGAATTCCACAAATTCACAACTCTCTGGGTGAAAAAGTTTTTTCTCACCTCAGTTTTAAATGGCCTCCCCTTTATTCTAAGACTGGTTCTGGACTCGCCCAACATTGGGAACTTTTTTCCTGCATCTAGCTTGTCCAGTCCTTTTATAATTTTATATGTTTCTATAAGATCCCCTCTCATCCTTCTAAACTCCAGTAAATACAAGCCCAGTCTTTTCAATCTTTCCTCATATGTCAGTCCCACCATCCCAGGGATCAATCTCGTGAACCTACACTGCACTGCCTCAATTACAAGGATGTCCTTCCTCAAATTAGGAGGCCAAAACCTTACAGTGAATGGCAGGCCCCTGGGTAGTATTGTAAAGCACAGGGATTTAGGAGTACAGGTAGATGGTTCCCTGAAGGTGGCGTCACAGGTAGATAGGGTGGTAAAGTAGGCTTTTGGTACACAGACCATCATTAGTCAGGATGCAGAGCATAGAAGTGTGGACATTATATTACGGTTGTACAAGATGTTGGCAAGGCCACACTTGCAGTATTGTTCAGTTTTGGTCGCCTTGCTATTGGAAGGATGTTTGGAGAGAATACGGAAAAGATTTACGAGGATGTTGCCAGGACTCATGGGCCTGAGCTATAGGGAGAGGTTAGAGAGGCTAGAACTTTATTCTTTAGAGCGCAGGAGCCTGAGGGGTGATTTTATAGAGGTTCATAAAATCATGAGGGGAACAAATAGGGTAAATGTACAGTCTTTTACACAGAATAGGAGAATCAAGAACCAGAGGACATAGGTTAAAGGTGAGAGGAAAAGATTTTACAGGAACCCGGAGGGCAGCTTTTTCATTTTTGTGTATGGAATGAGCTGCCAGAGGAGGTAATTGAGGCAGATACTATAACAACATTTAAAAGCTACTTAGACAAGAAACTTGCATAGGAAAGGTTTAGAAGGCCCAATATGGACAAATGGGGCCAGCTTAAGGTCGGCATGCACGAGTTGGGCCAAAGGATCGTTTTTCGTGCTGTATGACCCTATGCCTCTACAACTACAGGGCTCCATTGGAAAAAAAACATTGAGGCCATCAAATCTCCAATCATGCAGTGATAGTATTCTGGATCACACTGCCTGTGGAAGTGGGGAAAGCAAATCAGCCAGGGAAATAGATAAGCATTTGGGGCAGTCATCTGTAAGGCTATGAGGAAAAAGCAAGGCAAGGGGTTGGCAGGATTGCACTGTGAGCTGGAGCCACAGATGGGCCAAATGGTTTTAGTTTAGTTTAGTTTAGAGATACAGGGAAGCAGATGCTTCGGCCACCGAATCCGCGCCAACCAGCGATCACCCTGTACACGAGCACTATCCCACACACTTAGGACAATTTACAATTTTTTACCGAAGGCAATTAACCTACAAACCTGTACGTCTTTGGAGTGCGGGAGGAAACCAGAGCACCTGGAGAAAACCCACGCAGGTCACGGGGGAGAACGTACAAACTCCGTGCCTACCGCTGGCACAAAGTGAGCCCGTGCCACCTCACCCTCTGGCGCCCAACCCAACATCGCCCATTCCTGGACTGATGACGGCACTGGGCCTATACTCACTGCAGTTTAGAAGGATGAGGGGGGACCTCATTGAAACGTGTATAGTGAAAGGCCCGGATAGTGTGGATGTGGAGAGGATGTTTCCACTAGTTGGAGAGTTGACTAGAGGTCATAGCCTCAGAATTAAAGGACGTTCTTTTTGAAAGGAGATGAGGAGGAATTTCTTTAGTCAGAGGGTGGCGAATCTGTGGAATTCCTTGCCACAGAAGGCTGTGGAGGCCAAGTCTGGATATATTTAAGGCAGAGATTCTTGATTAGTAAGGGTGTCAGAGGTTGTGGGGAGAAGGCATGAGAATGGGGTTAGGAGGGAGAGATAGATCAGCCATGATTGAATGGTGGAGTAGATGATGGGCTGAATGGCCTAATTCTGCTCCTATCACTTATGATGTTATGATCTTCTCGTCACACTTTGCTGGGGATGGAGGTTCATGAGCGACAGGACCTGCTCCTCCTGTGAGCAGTCAGCTAGGGCGCTGGTGAGGGACGTGTTGTCCCGGTTGCTGAGTGCATTTGGACCATCGTCAGTACCGTGCCCCGGCCCGGCCCGGCCACACTCACCTTGTCCAGGTACTGAGGGAGGAGCTGGGCCAGGACCTGTGCCATGTTCCCACTCACTTCTGACGGCTTCACCACCGCTGCGTTTCCTGGGAACGGGAATGGAACACAAAGTATTACACAGGGTTTACGGCAGCAAGTCTGGCCATTCGGCCCCACTGGGCCATGCTGGCGTTGCTGCTCCACCCAAGCCCCCTCCCACACGTCCTTCCTTTGCCTCCTCCAGCTGCTGTCCCCGAGATGCTGCTTAAGGCACCACTTCCATCCACCCCAACACTCCCAGCATTGGGGAACTCCACATTCCCACCGCTCTCTGCACTTCTCCTCAATTCCCCAATGGAGTTTTCAGGGACAGTCTTGTATTTGGGTCTAGCTTTAATCCACACAACAAGCGGGAAAACCTCTGCCCCCATTCTAACGACCAGGGCAGCACAGTAACGTGGCTGGTAGAGCCACTACCTCACAGCACCTGAGAACCAGGTTTCATCCTGATCTCGGGATTTATGTATCTGGAGTTTGCACGTTCACCTTGTGACCACTTGTTTATCCACCGGGTGCTCTGGCTTCCTCTGAAGTCCCAACAAAGTGTGGGTTTGTGGGTTAATTGGACGCTGTAAAACTGCCTCAAGTGTGTAGAATGTGGATGAGAAAGTGGGATGACAAGGCATTATCGACGATTGGTGTGAGCATGGTGGGCTAAAGGGTTTATTTCCATGCTGTGTCTCTAAACCTCCATTAGGAACCTCCTTCACCTGTCTCGTTTCCCTCCACACAATGAACACAAGTTTCCATTCCTTTCTCCCTCCGACCCACCAAAGACAATCCCCTCGTCCTTGCCCTCCCGTGCATTTACCAAGCTCTGTCCTGACCCGGTTCAGCTGATAACCATGCGGAACAGAATCAGACTGAGCCAGGGAACCACGAGCCATGGAGCTTCCAGCTGAAGTCACCAGGTCCACAAAAGCTGAAGAAGGCTCACGGATGAGAAATGGCTGTTGGCTCTTCAAAACTCATCCTAGTGATGTCTCTAACTTCAAGTATCTATCTAGTGATATCTAAACTCTTCCACGGTAAACATTCTGAATAAACCTCAATATATTTCTCTACTGATCGGTCTCGGAGTTTGAGCATAACATTTATTAACATTAATCATTTATTTTGAATTGACATCCTCTGGTTTGACTCTCCTGGTGAAATAGACGTGTCCACAGTGTACTGAGGCAGACAAGGATGTCTCTCTGCTCAACCTCTGCGCCACTGTAGGAGCGCGGACATGACACTGGGGTTCGGGAGGGGGAGGTGTATCCTCGGGAATCTGCCACGGTTCCTACCCCTGATCTCCATCCAGGTTCCTGGTCGGAGTTCCCAGATCCCGGATGAGTGCAAGTTAGTGAGCCGGCATTCCCAGGGGATAGCAGCTCCACGCGTGGGTGGAACGGCCCACAGCCCACTCCCCTCCCACCAGAGAGCCCAGGACGTTGGTCTCTGGAGCACCCAGTGCACCCTGGTCCCAACCAGGAACGTCACCTCCTGGAGCGAGGACTGACACAACTGTAGAACTTCTACGGAGGTTAAGACTGAAACCCCAGGCAGGGCAGCGAACACACTTCACTCCTCATCGAGGGCAATGTCACGGGTGAGTAAATAAACGGGAACATACCTGCCGCGATGGCCCCAACTAACGGCTGCAGCACCAGCGCCAATGGGTAGTTCCAGGCCCCAATGATAAGAACCACACCAAGAGGCTGGCGGTGGATGTACACGGTGTCCATCATGGTCATCATGTTCTTCGACACGTGTTCTGGCTCCACCCACTCGGGCAGCTTGTTTATGGCCAACGTGATCTCGCCCATTATCCCTGCTATTTCATAAACTTGCACCGCAAAATCATTCTGCAAATTCACAGAGGAAGGAAGTCATTTACAAGAGAGTTCGCCACTCAGCCACAGTGTCCTAGTCCTAACACCCTGACCACCACCCACTCAACCTCTCCACCAGAGTTATTCCTCTACAGAGATGCATCAGATCCAATGCAACTTGGTCAATTGGATTCAGACCTGGCTTACTCCTGGAAGACAGAGGGTTGTGGTGGGAGGCTGTTATTCAGGCTGGAGGTCTGAGACCAGTGAACCTCTGCAGGGAAGATGGCAGTTGGAGTGTAACAGCATTGTTGTACAGAGGGATTTTGGAGTCCAGGTCCATAGCTCCCTGAAAGTGGCAACACAAGTAGATAGAGTGGAGAAGAAGGCATACAGTATGTTGGCCTTCATCTGTTGGGTCATTAAGTACATGTGTCGGAAAATCCAGACGCAGATTTATAGGACATTGGTTGGGTTGCTTTTGGAGTATTGCATACAGTTCTGGTTGCCTCATTACAGAAGGGATGTGGAGGCTTTGGAGAGGGTACAGAAGAAGCTTACTAGAATGCTGCCCGGATTAGGTGGTATTAACTACAAGGAGAGGTTGGACAAACTGGGATTGTTTTCTCTGGAATGCCAGAGGTTAGGAAGAGACCTGATAGAAATATATAACATTACAGCCGGCATAGATAGGATAGACAGTCAGAACCTTTCTCCCAGGGTGGAATTGTCAAAGTCAAGAGGGCAGAGCTTTATGGCGAGAGGGGCAAAGTTGAAAGGAGATGTGCAGGGCAAGTTTTTTTTTTACGAACTGGGAGATGGTGCCTGGAACATGCTGCCCAGGGCAGTGGTGGAAGCAAATATGATAGCTGCATTTAAGAAGCTTTTAGATAGGCACATACACATGCAGGGAATAGAGAGATATGAGTCAGATGCAGACAGATGATACCATCATGTTTGGCATGGACATTGTGGGCCGAAGGTCCCATTCCTGTGCTGATCTATGAGATCCCACAACACCAATCCCTATGACATACCAATTGTTGCATCTTGCCACCCATTTATGCCCACCAATATCCCCTGATAGTTAATCATCTCACCATACTTAAACAACCTCCTGGGAGCTTTTATTTTTCTCAATAACTTCTCATGCAGACGGTCAAATGCCTTCCTGAAACCCGGAAAGCCGAATGGTTGCGGATTCAAATCTCACTCCAGAGAGACGAGCAGCCCCCAAGAGACATGAAATAGGGGAGGAGAAGGAGGCAGGCTGCACGGTCAGAAATGACGTATCTTGGGCAAAACGTTTAAATAAGACTCCATCTGCTCTCGTGGTGGATGTAAAAGATCCCTCCTCCCCACGAAGCAGAGAGGTTGCACTCCCCGAAGGTGGTGAGCCCGGCAGACAGCGCGTGGAAGAAGGCGTTTGGCATGTTTGCCTTCTTCGGGAAGGCGATGGAGTACAAATATTGGGGCAAGCTGTTGGTGAGACCACATCTGGAATTCTGCGCACAAGTCTGCTCATCTAACTGTGGGAAGGATGTCAGTAAGTTGGAAAGGGGGCAGAAGAGATTCAGCATAATGTTACCCGGGGTGTGTTTGTTATAGGGAGAGGATGGGTGGGTTGCCACTTTTTCCTTTGGCGCATAGAAGGCTGAAGGGTGACCTTATCGATGTGTACAAAATCATGAGGCCCATGGATAAGGTGGACGCTCATAGTCTGGTCCCAAGGGTAGAGGGTTCTATAACTAGAGGGCACAGGCTGAAGGCGAGAGGGGAGAGCTTTAAGAGGGACCTCAGGGGCAACTTTTTCAATCAGAGAGTAGCCCGTATCTAAAATGAGCTGCCAGAGGAAGCTATAGAAGAGAGTGCAAGTACAACTTCCAAAAGACATTTGGACACTTATATGGATAGGAAGGGTTTAGAGGGATTTGGACCAAATGCTGGCTTCTGGGACACAGGGACAAGGAGGGCTGAAGGGTGTGCTACCGTGCTGTATAGATCTATGACTATTCCCTCACCAGAGGTAGGGTTGCTGCCTTACAGCACCAGAGTCCCGGGTTCCATCCTGAGTATGGGTGCTGTCTGTACGGAGTTTGTCTGTTCTCCCCTTCTGACCACATGGGTTTTCTCCGGGTGCTCTGGTTTCCTCCCACATTCCAAAGATATGCAGGCTTGTAGGTTAATTGGCTCCTGTAAATTGTCCTTAGTGCGTAGAATAGAACTAGTGTGCGGGGTGATCGCTGGTCGTGAGGACTCGGTGGGCCGAAGGGCCTGTTTCCAAGCTGTATCTCTAAACGAAACTAAACTAGACTAAACTAAAACTAAACCAACATGGCTCCTTCAGCCACCAGTCAGTACAAGAAGGTTCGTAAAAGTTGGCTGTGCATCGTTTCACACAACTACCCTGGCAGGAACAGTCCAGAGAATAGGAAGAAATGATAGCGGTTGTGGGAGTGGATGGATCAGAGTGTCCATTCAGAACTCCTGCTGGAGGAAAGATGCCACGAGGCTGGAATAAGTGCACAGAAGATTAACGAGGACATTGCCAGGACACAAGCAACTGACCTACAGGGAGAGTTTAGTTTAATTTAGAGATACAGCATTGAACCAGGCCCTTCAGCCCACCGAGTCCTCACCGACCAGTGGTCCCCGCATGCTGACAGTACCCTACACACACTAGGACAATTTACATTTATACCAAGCCAACTAACCTACAAACTTGTACGTCTTTGGAGTGTGGGAGGAAACCGAAGATCTCGGAGAAAACCCAAGCAGGTCACGTGGAGAATAGACAATAGATGCAAGAGTAGGCCATTTGGCCCTTTGAGCCAGCACCGCCATTCACCGTGATCATGGCTGATCATTCACAATCAGTACCCCGTTCCTGCCCTCTCCCCGTATCCCTTGACTCCGCTATCATTAAGAGCTCTATCTAACTCTCTCTTTAAAGCATCCAGAGAAGTGGCCTCCACTGCCTTCTGAGGCAGAGAATTCCACAGCTTCACAACTCTCTGACTGAAAAAGTTTTTCCTCATCTCAGTTCTAAATGGCCTACCCCTTACTCCTAAACTGTGGCCCCTGGTTTGGGACTCCTCCAAAATCGGGAACATGTTTCCTGCCTCTGCCTCTCCTTTAATAATCTTATATGTTTCAATAAGATCCCCTCTCATCCTTCTAAATTCCAGAGTATACAAGTCTTTCAATGTATGAGAGTCCCGCCATTCCGGGAATTAACCTCGTTAACAAACGAGTAACCTCGTTAAGGTACAAACTCCATACAGATAGCATCCGTAGTCAGGATTGAACCCAGGTCTCTGGCGCTGTAAGATGGCAAATCTACCGCTACGCCAGTGTAGAGTGTGGGAGCCGAGTGTGGAGTCGAGTTCTACTGCTACGCCAGTGCCAAGAGGTTGGGCAGACTATTTCTTTATTCCTTGGAGAACAGAAGGTTGAGTGTTGATCTTATAGAGGTGTATGAAATCATGAGCGGAAATAGATTGGGAATCTTTTTACCAAGTGTTAAGGGAATCAAGAACTAGAGGGCATAGGTTTAAGGTGAGAAGGGAAAGATTTAGTAGTAAGATTTCGTAGGGAAACCTTTTTCAGGCAGAAGGTGGTGGGTATATGGAACTAGCTGCCAGAGGAAGCAGTTGAGATAAGGACGACAACTACTTTAGTTTAGTTTAGTGATTTAAAAGGCTTTTGGACAGGTACATAGATAGGATAAATTTAGAGGGATAGGGGGTAAACCTGGACAAGTAGGATGGAAGATATTTATTCACAAAATGCTGGAGTAACTCAGCAGGTCAGGCAGCATCTCGGGAGAGAAGGAATGGGTGACGTTTCGGGTCGAGACCCTTCTTCAGACTGATGTCGGGGGTGGGACAAAGGAAGGATATAGGTGGAGACAGGAAGATAGAGGGAGATCTGGGAAGGAGGAGGGGAAGGGAGGGACAGAGGAGCTATCTGAAGTTGGAGAAGTCGACGTTCATACCACCGGGCCGCAAACTGCCCAGGCGAAATATGAGGTGCTGCTCCTCCAATTTCCGGCGGGCCTCACTATGGCACTGGAGGAGGCCCATGACAGAGAGGTCAGACTGGGAATGGGAGGGGGAGTTAAAGTGCTGGGCCACCGGGAGATCAGTTGCGTTAATGCGGACCGAGCGCAGGTGTTCAGCGAAGCGATCGCCGAGCCTGCGCTTGGTTTCGCCGATATAGATAAGTTGACATAAAGATATTGTTGGATGGAACGTAATGGTTGGCATGGATGGAACATATTGGTTGGCATGGGCAAGTTGGGCCGAAGGGCCTGTTTGAGTTTAGTTTAGTTTACTGAGGCACAGTGAAAAGCTTTTGTTGCGTGCTAACCAGTCAGCGGAAAGACAAGGCACGATTACAATCGAGCTGTTTCCACGCCATATGACTGTCTGACCTAAAATGGGGCATCTTGGTCGGCATGTACAGGTTGGGCTGAAGGGCCTGTTGTCTCTGTGCTCCATGACTCTACGTCAACCCCTGGTGGTGGGGAAATGGAGGGGGCGATGGTGGGGGTGGAATGGGGTGAGGGAGATGGAGGGGGTGGGGGTGGTGGAGATGGAGCGGGGTGGGAATGGAGGGGATGGGGGAGATGGAGGGGGGTGGCGGTGGGAATGGAAGGGGAGATGGAGGGGGATGGGGGAGATGGAGGGCGGTGGGGATGGGAGGGGGGGTGGATGAAATGGAGGGAGTGGATGGGGGTGCTTGCTAAGATTCAGATCGCGTATGGAGAACTTTATTTCCAACCTTGTGCAGGTCCTTCTGCAGCGCCTCCGAGATTAGATCCTTCTTCTCCGTCAGCATCCTCTCCATGGCCTTCAGCTGCTGCACGCGGAATTCCAGTGGGCGGCTTTTGCCCAGGTTATAGGCAGCTCGAGCAACGGCCACCACGGTCTGTATCCGGTCCATGGTGGGCCTCGGCTCACAAGATGTCTCCTTGGTGGTTCCAGTGGCAAGGCCTGGACAATATCTGAACAGGGGAAAGGATGTCTGTTAGATACAGGAAGTGGCAAACGAATGTAATTGTCTATACGAATATAACTAGCTCATGTGACAAACCACTTCTTGACCTAAGAACTAGTAAAACAACCACTTGCTGGCCCTTCACACATGTACATGCCTCCACCACGCATTTACATATCTCTGCTTCACACATTTACAAGTCTCGTTACAGACACCAATGCCAAATGGCCCTCCTCTCTCAATGAATGGTATGTTTGGGCTGAAAGAGCAACATATAAACATTCGCCGATTCAATCAACTCATCCCTCATTTATTAGGGAATAAACTTAACTGCGTGAAAAAAAATATATATTTTAAGCGATAACCATGACAAAGCTCTGCGAGGGGTGCAGACGTTGTCAGACTGGAGAAGTTGGTGCGAATATAAATTCGCCAGCTGTCAGTTCTTTACCAGCCACAGCGCAGCTCAGCACTAATTCCATGTCGAGGCTTGTGGGAGTGAAAGGTCAGGGTAACGTCACAGGCGGTCACAGGAGCTGAGAGAAAGACAATAAATACAAGGGAAAACCCTGTTGCCACGGTCAAAGGAAGGGAGGGACGATCAAGTAAGCAGACTTTGTGAGGTGATTTAGAAAATCCGTCCCTTCCACCTCAAGCCTCTTCCTGAAGGGCAACGTCCTCTGGGAAGTGAGCGAAGTCTCGATCGTTAATCTGTACCTAGCTCTTGCTCCTACCCCTTTGACTTAGTCTGTCCCAGCCAGTGTTGACAGAATTACACTGTGACTTGTCACGTGACAACAAAGCATTCAATTCAATTCAACCCTACACATACCACACCAAGACTGAGATTATATGAAGAAACAAGTTCTGCGAGTTCAAGTACAAAACTAACAAGTACCATCGGCTGATCACCAGCAGTGGTCACTGATCTCGAAGAGACTACACAAGGTTGTACCCAGAGTCTAACAGGCAAAGGAGAAAGCAGGTTGTATACATTATTAGTGCAATCGTGCAAGTAAAGACGAAAACCTTGTCAAATTAATTTGGATCTGGCTTTTGAGCAAATAAAAATGGGTTAGGCACAAGTGCTGAAATGACTCATCGGGTCAGGCACTACCTCATTGATTGATTGTAAAACACAGCATGGAAACAGGCCCTTCGGCCCACTGAGTCCATGCCGACCACCGATCACCCCTTCACACCCTACTTCTATGATATCCCACTTTCTCATCCACTCCCCAACACTAGGGGCAATTACTGGGGTGTGTTTCACCAGTAACCTTTCACATTTTTGTTTATCAAGAATCTACCCACCAATGCTCCAAAAATACGACCAGATATTGCTCCCAATGCCTTTTAGGGAGAGAGTTCTGAAAACTGACTCGAAGAAACTCTTTAGTCAGAGGAGGGTGAATCTGTGGAATTCATTGCAACAGACGGCTGTGGATATTTTTAAAGCGGAGATTGTGAGATTCTTGATTAGTATGGGTGTTATTGGGAGAAGGCAGGAGAATGAGGTTAGGAGGGAGAGATAGATCAGCCATGATTGAATGGCAGAGTAGACTTGATCGGCCGAGTGGCCCAATTCTGCTCCTGTAACTTATGAACCTATGAAACGGTTTTACTCATCTGACTTCAATGGGCAACCCTATTTTTAAAAACAAATGCAATTTTTGAGGGTTGGTTGAACTCATGTCCTCCATCCCAGTGTGAAGAAGGATCCTGATCCGAAGTGTTGCCTGTCCACCAAAACTGTACCTGTAGTCCTGCCTACTGTTTCGGTCTCTATAACGAAGGAATGGTGTACTTACGTTGGAGATTGTGCGATTGTGCGATTCCTGGGACAAAGTGGTTAGTGGCTGAAGAGGCTGGGCGTTTGAGAGAGCTGGAATTGAGAAGAAAGAGGGGGTCTCACTGAAGTGTAGAAGAATCTCAGGTGGACTGACAGGGGGGATGTTGAGAGGATGATTGCCCTGTTGGCGGGATCTAGAACTAAGGGACATTATTTTAGGATAATAAGTCACCCTGGGGTGCTCGCACCCCCTCCCCTCCCCCCCTCCCCCTTCACCCCCTCCCCTCCCCCCCCTTCACCCCCTCCCCTCCCCCCCCTTCACCCCCTCCCCTCCCCCTTCACCACCCCCACCCACCCCTTCACCACCCCCTCCCCTCCCCCTTCACCCCCCCCTCCCCTCCCCCTTCACCCCCTCCCCTCCCCCCTTACCCCCTCCCCTCCCCCCTTCACCCCCTCCCTCCCCCTTCACCCCCTCCCCTCCCCTTCACCACCCCCTCCCCTCCCCCTTCACCACCCCCTCCCCTCCCCCTTCACCACCCCCTCCCCTCCCCCTTCACCACCCCCTCCTCCCCCCCTTCACCCCCTCCCCTCCCCTTCACCACCCCCTCCCCCTTCACCACCCCCTCCCCTCCCCCTTCACCACCCCCTCCCCTCCCCTTCACCACCCCCTCCCCCTTCACCACCCCCTCCCCTCCCCTTCACCACCCCCTCCCCCTTCACCACCCCCTCCCCTCCCCCTTCACCACCCCCTCCCCTCCCCCCTTCACCCCCTCCCCTCCCCCCTTCACCACCCCCTCCCCTCCCCCCCTTCACCCCCTCCCCTCCCCCCCTTCACCCCCTCCCCTCCCCCCCTTCACCCCCTCCCCTCCCCCTTCACCACCCCCTCCCCTCCCCCCCTTCACCCCCTCCCCTCCCCCCCTTCACCCCCTCCCCTCCCCCCCTTCACCCCCTCCCTCCCCCTTCACCACCCCTCCCCTCCCCCCTTCACCCCCTCCCCTCCCCCCTTCACCACCCCCTCCCCTCCCCCCCTTCACCACCCCCTCCCCTCCCCCCCTTCACCCCCTCCCCTCCCCCCCTTCACCCCCTCCCCTCCCCCCCTTCACCCCCTCCCCTCCCCCCCTTCACCCCCTCCCCTCCCCCCCTTCACCCCCTCCCCTCCCCCCCTTCACCCCCTCCCCTCCCCCCCTTCACCCCTCCCCTCCCCCCCTTCACCCCCTCCCCTCCCCCCTTCACCACCCCCTCCCCTCCCCCCCTTCACCACCCCCTCCCCTCCCCCCCTTCACCCCCTCCCCTCCCCCCCTTCACCCCCTCCCCTCCCCCCTTCACCCCCTCCCCTCCCCCCCTTCACCCCCTCCCCTCCCCCCCTTCACCACCCCCTCCCCTCCCCCCCTTCACCCCCTCCCCTCCCCCCCTTCACCCCCTCCCCTCCCCCCTTCACCCCCTCCCCTCCCCCCCTTCACCCCCTCCCCTCCCCCCCTTCACCCCCTCCCCTCCCCCCCTTCACCCCCTCCCCTCCCCCCCTTCACCCCCTCCCCTCCCCCCCTTCACCCCCTCCCCTCCCCCCACGGCTTTCTCTCCCCTCCCCCCTTTCACCAGACGTTCCCTCCCCGTCCCTCTCCTCTAAAGTTACTCTCCCGGACGTTCCCTCACTCCCCCCACCCCCCTCGGGCGCTCCCTCATTCCCCCCACCCCCCCTCGGGCGCTCCCTCCTCCCCCCCCCTCGGGCGCTCCCTCCTCCCCCCCCGGGCGCTCCCTCCCTCCCTCCCCCCCCCGGGCGCTCCCTCCTCCCCCCCTCGGGCGCTCCCTCCTCCCCCCCCCCCCCCTCGGGCGCTCCCTCCCACCCTCCCTCCTCCACCTGCAGTGGGAGCGGCGCCGGCGGCCGAGTTGGGACAGACGGACGCGACTCGAAACGCGAGCGCCGCTGCTCACCTGGCCCGGCCCCTAGGCCCCAACCACAACCACAACCCCCCAACCCCAGTCCCCCAACTCCAGCCCCCAGCCCCAACTCCAGCCCCCAGCCCAACTCCAACCCCCAGCCCCAACTCCAGCCCCAGCCCCAACTCCAGCCCCCAGCCCCAACTCCAACCCCCAGCCCCAACTCCAGCCCCCAGCCCCAACTCCAACCCCCAGCCCCAACCTCCAGCCCCCAGCCCCAACCCCAGTCCCCCAACTCCAACCCCCAGCCCCAACTCCAACCCCCAGCCCCAACTCCAACCCCCAGCCCCAACTCCAACCCCCAGCCCCAACCTCCAGCCCCAGCCCCAACCCCAGTCCCCCAACTCCAACCCCCAGCCCCAACTCCAACCCCAGCCCCAACTCCAGCCCCCAGCCCCAACTCCAACCCCCAGCCCCAACTCCAGCCCCAGCCCCAACTCCAACCCCCAGCCCCAACTCCAGCCCCCAGCCCCAACTCCAACCCCAGCCCCAACTCCAGCCCCCAGCCCCAACTCCAACCCCCAGCCCCAACCTCCAGCCCCCAGCCCCAACCCCAGTCCCCCAACTCCAGCCCCCAGCCCCAACCCCAGTCCCCCAACTCCAACCCCCAGCCCCAACTCCAACCCCCAGCCCCAACTCCAACCCCCAGCCCCAACTCCAGCCCCCAGCCCCAACCCCAGCCCCCCAACTCCAACCCCCAGCCCCAACTCCAGCCCCCAGCCCAACCCCAGTCCCCCAACTCCAGCCCCCAGCCCCAACCCCAGTCCCCCAACTCCAACCCCCAGCCCCAACTCCAGCCCCCAGCCCCAACCCCAGTCCCCCAACTCCAACCCCCAGCCCCAACTCCAGCCCCCCAGCCCCAACCCCAGTCCCCCAACTCCAACCCCAGCCCCAACCCCAGTCCCCAACTCCAACCCCCAGCCCCAACCCCAGTCCCCAACTCCAACCCACAGCCCCCCAACCCCAGCCCCAACTCCAACCCCCAACCCCCAGCCCCCCAACCCCAGCCCCCAACTCCCCAACCCCCAGCCCCAACCCCAGTCCCCCAACTCCAACCCCAGCCCCAACCCACCTGTGGTTGTACCAAGTCTGTGCGTGATTACATCCAAGCCCAAGCCCTCCCTCGCCTCCTCCACTCGGGCTCACCAACCCCTCACTGTTTCCTTCCCACCCCAGTCAGGAGAGCAGAGTGAGAGACTGGGGTCCAAATTCCAGGCTGATGTTCCCATTGCAGATGGACGAGATAGCAGAGGTGCCCAGAACCAAAGGGCACCTCTCTGAGATAAGGCAGGCAGATAGACACACAGTGCTGGAGTAACTCAGCGGGCCAGGCAGCACCTCAGGAGGACATGGATGGATGAGGTTTGGGGACTGCACCCTTCTTCGGTCGTAGTAGGGTGAGTGGGGGGAAAGGGTCGAGTTGATTTAGTAGGAAGGAACTGCAGATGCTGGTTTACACCAAAGATAGACACAAAATGCTGGAGGGACTCAGCTGGTCAGACCGTTGAGTTACTGTAGCATTTTGTATCTATCATCGGTGTAAAGCAGCATCTGCAGTTCCTTCCTATCTTGAGTTTAGTTTAGTTTAGAAATACAGCTTGGAAACAGGCCCTTCAGCCCACTGAGTCCATGCTGTCACATCTTGGCCTCTGATGTGGAATAATGATACTGATACAATATTTACAGGTTATATTCCTTAGTCTCTATGTTTATTATCTCTGCCGACCGTGGCCTCCGGCCTTGGCTTACACCGTCTGAAGAAGGGTCTCGACCCGAAACGTCACCCATTCTTTCTCTCCTGAGATGCTGCCTGACCCGCTGAGTTACTCCAGCATTTTGAGTCTGCCTTCCATTTGAACCAGCATCTGCAGTTATTTTCCTACACCATCTGACCTCCGCCAGCTGATACAAAGGTCAAGATATTTGCCTGTCAACATCATGACTCATCGTCATGACATCCCTCCTTTACCAGAATTAAACTTTAAATTAATATGTGTTCTTTCTAATATACTTTACAATTAACTCCAAAGACGTACAGGTATGTAGGTTAATTGGCTTGGTGAATGTAAAAATCATCCCTAGTGGGTGTAGGATAGTGTTAATGTGCGGGGATCGCTGGTCGGCGCGGACCCGGTGAGCCGAAAGGGCCTGTTTCCACACTGTATCGCTAAACTAAACTAAATTCTTACAAAGCATATTTGTGCTTCTTTGTGTTTCCATTTGTGTTCCAATAACTCACAAAACAATGCATTACAACTGTCTTTTTTTTTCCACAACTAAACAATTCTTTACCATTAAAAACTATTATGTTGGCTTTATTAGCCAAATAACACCATGGCCTATGAAATAGTAACTAAATGCTTGTACAAATACACTGGAATTTAGAAAGACGAGAGGGGATCTTATCGAAACATATAAGATAATTAGGGGATTGGACACATTAGAGGCAGGAAACATGTTCCCAATGTTGGGGGAGTCCAGAA
>NC_135978.1:26132226-26261811 GCF_053455715.1 Rhinoraja longicauda | reverse complement strand
TGCGAGAAAGCACTTACAGATCGCTGTGAGAAGCACTTTGTGACCAAAAATGTTGCGAAAAAAAGCACTTATTGAACCTACATTTTTTAAAGTAGTATTTATTTATTGCAAGTCACTTAACATACACAGATCAGCCATGGGGGCCCCTATGCTTGTGGGCCCCCGGGCAAGTGCCCATCAGGACCATGTGTTAAGATGGCCCTGGCACGCTCCCATCCACATCAGCATCTATTGGCATGGTCTCCTCCACAGCCGGCTTTCACGCTCCCTCCCTCTCCCCAACTGCTTCCTCACCCCCATCTCCCTCCCCACACCCTCTGTTCCACTCTCTATCTCTCCACAACTTCTGTTCCACTCTCTCTCCCCAACTGATGTTTCACATTCTCTTTCTCTCCCTTTATCTGCTGTTAAACATTCACTTTCTCTTCATCTGCTATTACACACTCACTCTCTCTCCGTTAGTACTCTCTCTCTCTCTCTCTCTCTCTCTCTCTCTCTCTCTCTCTCTCTCTCTCTCTCTCTCTCTCTCTCTCTCTCTCTCTCTCTCTCTCTCTCTCTCTCTCTCTCTCTCTCTCTCTCTCTCTCTCTCTCTCTCTCTCCTCCCTCCCTCCCTCCCTCCCTCCCCTCCCTCCCTCCCTCCCCTCCCCCCTCCCCTCCCCCTCCCTCCCTCCCTCCCTCTCTCTCTCTCTCTCTCTCTCTCTCTCTCGCTCTCTCTCTCTCTCTCTCTCTCTCTCTCTCTCTCTCTCTCCTCTCTCTCCTCTCTCTCTCTCATCTCTCCTCTCCTCCCCTCCCCTCCCTCCCTCTCTCTCTCTCTCCACAACTGCTGCGCTTCGTCTCTCTCCCCCCTGCCCCCACACCCCCCCCCCCCCTGCCCCGACTCTCAGCAACTTCTACAAATGCGCCATAAAGGTTTTCTATCGAGATGAATCACAGTTTGGTTTGGCACAGCTCTGCCGAAGACTGCAGGAAATTGCAAGAGGGTTGTGGACACAGCCCAGTCCATCACACAGTCCATCACTCCCCCTCCCAACGCCCTCTACAGTTCATGCTGCCTCGGGAAAACAGCCAACACAACAAGGACCCCTGACAGACACCTCGGTCATTCCTACTTGCAGACCCGTTCGGTTGCTGCAAGTAAGACATTTGTTCGTTTTGGTACAGATGACAATGAAACACTCTTGACTTGTTGGGGTGGTGCAGCGGTAGAGTTGCTGCCTCAACAGCGCCAGAGACCCGGGTTCAATCCTGACCACGGGTGCTGCCTGTATGGAGTTTGACCCTTCTCCCCGTGACTTGCCTGGGGATTCACCCTGGGAGCTCCGGTTTCCTCCCACACTCCAAAGACGTGCAGGTTTGCAGGTTAATTATCTGTAAATTGTAAATCCGTCCCCAGTGTGTAGGATAGTGCTCGTATTCACTGGACCAGCGTGGACCGAAGGGCCTGTTTCCTCACTGTATCTCAAAAGTCTAAAGTAAAGGCTTCTTCCGTGAAGTACCTCCACAGAAGATACCAAAGCTTGAAAGCACGTACCGCCAGATTCAGGAACAGCTTCTCTCCCCGCTGTTATAGTCCCGATCTCACAAGCACCTCGTTACGGCACATTCCATACAGTTATAACACAATGCGCTGCACTGGGCTTAGTTTCTCTTTTGCTCCCCCTATGGTGCTTGTGTGTGGGTTGTTTGTGCTCATGTATTGCAATGATTGGACTGGGTAGCACACACAACAAAGCTTTGCACTGTGTCTTGGCACACGTGACAATCCTAAACCAACACCGTTCCGTCTACACTTTTACAGTGGGCCGGTGGAGGAGGGGGGAGTGTAGACTTCTTCAATAAAAAGTCTGAGAAGTAGGTCGCTAAATCAATGTTTAAAAAAAAGCATTGAAAAAATATTAAATCACGAGTCACTTTGCAGAGGTGGGTTAGAATTAGAGGCCACCCTTCAAAACACTCGGACAAGAGGCAAGGTTCATTCACACACCTTTCCTTTGTTGCTCCACTCAAAGCTCAATGCAATTGACCATAGAAAACATACTGTAGGTCTAAGAGGGCAGAGAGAATGAGCTGCCACAGAGGCCGGGTGGGAGAGGTGGGTACAATAATGGCACTTAGAATATGTTTGGACAGGTACATGGATAGGGAATGTTTAAAGGGATATGGGTCAAATGCGGGCAGAGGGAACAAGTGTAGTTGGGCATCTTGGTCAGCATGGGCGGGTTGGGCCGAAGGGCCTGTTAGACTCTCTGACTCCTCATGGAAGAATTACAATCGGAGTAATATAGGACGAGTGTGGGTGGTTGATGTTGGGTGTGGGCCTGGTGGGCTGAAGGGGCTGGTGGGCTGAAGGGCCTGGTGGGCTGAAGGGCCTGTTTCCGTGTGAGGAAGAGTGAATGGCTTGCACTTCTCGCCCTCTCCAACCTCCCCCCTCTGTGCCAACCCCCCCCTTACGCCACCTTTCCCCCCTTACGCCACCTTTCCCCTCTCCACCACCTTCCCCTTCACCACACGACCTCCCCCCCATCCTTCTCCCTCTCCTCCACCTTCCCCCTCTCCGCTACCTTCTCTCCACCCATCTCCCTCTCCTCCGCCACCCCACCCTCTCCCCCCACCACCTGTCCCCTCTGTGCCACCTTCTCCCCATCCTTCCCCTCTCTGCCTCCCCACCACCATCCCCCTCTCCATCCTCCACCTTCCCCACCATCTCTCCACCCTTCCCCTCTGCCACCCCACCACCTTCCCCCTCTGTGCTACCTTCTCTCCATCCTTCCCCTCTCTGCCTCCCCACCACCATCCCCCTCTCCTCCACCTTCCCCCTCTCCACCCACTTCCCCCTATGATTAGCTATGGATGTGTACAAATTCACACACTGAGAACATAGTACTGGAGATGTCTCGGATGTTGTCACCTGCAGTCAGTCTGGGCTGGGAAGAGTTAATTTGTTGCAGGAGCTGGTTCCTGGGGTTGCGTGAAGCCCCAGAGTTGAGGTGTGCCTCTGATAAGAACAGGACTCATGCGAATATCTTGACAGCAACTATCTGGACAGCAATAATTCAAACCAATCAGGCTTCAGCCAAAAATAACTCCAGGAAGTAGCTTCTTTCCTCTATTAAACACAATGCAACCATGTGAAAAGCAGAAGGTTCTCGTTTTTTTTTCTTTTATTCAGCCAACATCGAACAGCACAGGAACAGGCCCTTCGGCCCATAATGTCCGTGCTGATCAAGATACCAGCTTAAACTAATCTCATCTGCCTGCACATGGTCCATGTGCATGCACCCATTCCCTGCACATCTGTTGCCTCTCTAAAAGCCTCTTAAACACCACTATTTTATTGCCCTCCACCATCACCACTCCTGGCAGCATGTCCCAGGCACCCCTCTGTGCAAAGAAAACTTGCCCCTCTCACCTTAGTTTCAGTTTAGTTTATTGTCACGTGTACAGACAGACAGTGAAAAGCTTTTAAGGTCATACGGTCAAAAGGAATAGGAGTAGAATTAGGCCATTTGGCCCATCAAGTCTACTCCGCCATCCTAACCCCATTCTCCTGCCTTCTCCCCATAACCTCTGACACCTGCACTAATCAAGGGCCTGTTTCCGCGCTGTATCTCTAAACTCCACTGGTCACTGGCAGCCAACCAGAAAAAGCCCCCTTTTTTGCCACTCTGTCTTCTGCCATCCAGCCAGCCTGATATCCATGTAGTATCTCCCCTTTGATACCTTCCTAAGCAGCATAACTTGTGGCACCTTATCAAAGGCATCCTGAAAATCTAAGTAAATAACATCTACTGACTCTCCTTTGTCTGTCCTGTTATTTACTTCTTCAAAGAATTCCAGCAAATCTGTCAGGCAAGACCTCCCCTTCACAAAGCCATGCTGACTTCAGCCTATTTTATCATGAACCTCTAAGAACTCCGTAACCTCATCCTTTATAATGGACTCTAAAATCTTACCAACCATCGAAGTCAGACAAACCGGCCTATAGTTCCCACTACTCTGCTTTGCTCCCTATTTTGTGCAGCGGGGTAACATTGACAATTTTCCAATTATCTGGGACCATTCCTGGCTCTAGAGATTCCTGAAATATCACTGTCAATGCCTCTACAATACCTAAAGCCACCTCTTTCAGAACCCGAGGGTGCAGTCCATGTGACCTATCCATCTTCAGCCCTTTCAGCTTCCCGAGTACCTTCTCCCTGGTAATAGCAACTCCACTAACTTCCACCCCCTGACTCTCGTGAATTTCAGGCATGTTGCTGGTGTCTTCCACTGTGAAGACTGACGCAAACAAGTTATTCAACTCTTCTGCCATGTCATTATTCCCCTTTATCACTTCTGTATTATTTTCCAGTGGTCCAACGTCCACTCTTTGCCTCTTTCTTACTCTTTATATACCTTAAGAAAGTCTTGGTATTTATTCACATGCTGGAGTAACTCAGCAGGTCAGGCAGCATCTCAGGAGAGAAGGAATGGGTGACATTTCAGGTCGAGACCCTTCTTCAGACGGAAGAATGTCTTGCTACCCTCTTTTATGTTATTGGCTAGCATACCATCGTATTTCATTTTTTCTCCCTGTGTTGTCTTTTTAGTTACCCTTTGTTGTTCTTTAAAAGCTTCCCAATGCTCTGGCATCCCACTAATCTTTGCTGCGTTCTATGCCTTCTCTTTCAGTTTTATACTGTCCTTGACATCCCTTTCAGCCACGGGTTGTTGCGGTAACCAGTCAGCGGAAAGACAATACATGATTACAATTGAGCCGTCCACAGTGTACAGATACACAATAAGGGGATAACGTTCAGTGCAAGGTAAAGCCTGTAAAGTCTGATCAAAGATAGTCCGAGGGTCACCAATGAGGTAGATGGCAGTTCAGGACTGCTCTCTAGTTGTGGTAGGAAGATTTTAGTTGCCTGCTAACCATTGGAAAGAAACTGTCCCTGAATCTGGAGGTGTGCGTTTTCACACTTCTTAACCTTTTGCCTGATGGGAGAGGGGAGACGAGGGAGTGGCCAGGGTGCGATTATGCTGCTGGCCTTGCCGAGGCAGCTTGAGGTGTAGATGGAGTCAATAGAAGGGAGGGTGGTTTGTGTGAAGGTCTGGGCTGCGTCCACAATTTGCTATAATTTCTTGGGGTCTATGGCGCATCTGTAGAAGTTGGTGAGAGTTGTTGGGGACATGCCGAACTGCCTAAGCCTTGTAAGGAAGTAGAGGCTTGGTGTGCTTGCTTTGGTCATTGCTCAATATGGGTGGTCCAGGAGAAGTTGTTACAGAAGTTGTTATAGGAATTTGAAGTTTTCAACCATCTCTACTTTGGCACCGACAATGCAAACTGGGGTGTGTGTTCCCCGCCACTTCCTGAAGTCCATCACTATCTCCTTTGTCCTGCTGACATTGAGAGGAAAGTTGTTGTCTCGTCACCAGGACACAAGGTTCTCAATCTCCTTCCTGTACTCCGTTCCATCATTATTTGATGTCCGGCCCACAATTGTGGTGTTGCCTGCAAATTAGAAAATGTGTACATGATTTGTACATGGCTGCACAGTTGTGTGTGTACAAGAAGGGGACGAAGCTATGCCCTTTAGTCAATGTCATTTCTATGCTGGGAAAAAGGTTGTCATGGTCTACCCTATCTGGGCCATCTATGCATTCACAGGATGGAGACATTGCTGGAAACATCAGGATTTATTGCGCATCCCTAAATACCCCCAAACTTTGTGGGGCAATTATAGTTGTGGAAGAAAAAATAATATCCTTCCTTACTTCATTTTGACTGAATTTGAGTTTAGTATGAGTTTAGAGATACAGCGCAGAAACAGGCCCTTCGGCCCACCGAGTCCACACCGACCAGCGATCCCCGCACATTAACACTATCCTACACCCACCAGGGACTATTTTTACATTTACCAAGCCAATTGACCTACATACCCCTGTAAGTCTTTGGAATGTGGGAGGAAACCGAAGATCTCTCGGAGAAAACCCACGCAGGTCATGGGGAGAACGTACAAACTCCGTATAGACATCACCCGTAGTGATGTCTATACCCGGATCTCCGGTGCTGCATTCTCTGTAAGGCAGCAACTCTACCGCTGCGCCACCGTGCCGACTGGAATCGAACAAGGTAACAAAAGGGTGCTTGGAGATGATGATTGGCATCTCTCGTTGACCAGGTGCAGAAGAGGTCCGTGGGAATCGGCAAAGTTAGATTAGACGTATTAACTCGTGTCTGGGAACGTGTTGAAGGGTGGATGGAAAATGGAAACATGAAATAGTGGAGGAGATAACGAAGCTTGTTTTCTTTTGTGGGAAGTTACAGTAGACCACCTACCGCTAGTGGCATAGAAATGGTACTGTAAATGTGGGGCTTGTGATTGGCTTGGAGAGGGGATGGTGGCATGGGCTGCCTGAAAGGTGAGATAGAATAACGTCAAGATGCCCTTGTGTTGTGTTTGACTTGTATTAACCATTTGTTGTTGAATAAGACTAACATAAACAAAAAGTATGTTATGACTAATGAAATAATCGGTACCCATGTAGTTGATAGAATATTTTCGTAGAGTAGTATCTAACAAAAAAAAAGTTGTTTACTGCACATTATAACTGTTGGCTAATTCTACTGTGAAGGCAGAGAACTGGTGGGCAGTTTACTGCCACCATCTCTCCATGATATCATGCAATAAAATCTCAAAGCAAATCTGCAAAGTCTCCGCTTTTCATTTTCCATTAATTTCCCTCTAAATTAATTTCTTCCACAGTAGTTATCATATCATATCATATATCTACAGCCGGAAACAGGCCTTTTCGGCCCTCCAAGTCCGTGCCGCCCAGTGATCCCACTATCCTACACCCACTAGGGACAATTTTTACATTTACCCAGCCAATTAACCTACATACCTTATAGCGCATCATCATCACGTGTACTGAGATACAGTGAAAAGCTTTTTTGTCGCGTGCTATTCAGTCAGCGGAAAGACACCTGTCGACAATCAAGCCATCCACAGGATTAAGGGAATAACGTTTAGTGCATTTACACAAAAGGGTGATGGGTGTCTGGAACAAGCTGCCAGAGGAGGTAGTTGAGGCAAGGATTATAGCAACGTTCAAGAAACAGTCAAGACAGGTACATGGATAGGACAAGTTTGGAGGGATATGGACCAAACGCAGGCAAGTGGGACTAGTGAAGCTGGGACATGTTGGCCGGTGTGGGCAAGTTGGGCCGAATGGCCTGTTTCCACGCTGTATCACTCTAAGACTCCATGCAGGATGAAGTCCAGTAAAGTCCAATTAAAGATAGTTCAAGGGTCTCCAATGGTAGCTTTAGTTGGTAATAGGATGGTTCAGTTGCCTGATAACAACTTACAGTATGTATCAATCTTAACGTTGGGGTTGTGAAGACACATGTAGACCAGGTAAGGACGAAGGTTTCCTCTGAAGGACATTGCTGATTATTGCAGCATTTCTCCTGCTGACGTGCTGGGATTTGAACTCTCGTCCCCCTGGCTGCTGCTCCTGTAACTTAGCCACGACGTGCCAGGTCATTAGACTTCGGTTTGTTCTCTACATCGGTTACCTTGGTATCAGCACTCACCCTTGTTTTGACATCCCTCCCTGTCACTGGAATTTCCCCTCGAGTGCGATAAGCCTTTTAACTGTGGCCTCTTGCTCATCTGCACATTTGGTGGCTTTTCACCACTGATGCCCTGCCCTCAGCTGCCAGTGCCCTGATCTTTGGCGTAGGAAAGAACTGCAGGTGCTGGTTTTTACACTGTAGGCACAAAACGCTGGAGTAACTCAGTGGGTCAGGCAGCATCTCTGGAGAAAAGGGTTCTGAAGAAGGGTTCAAACCCAAAACATCACCTATTCCTTCTCTGGAGATGCTGCCTGACCCGCTGAGTTACTCCAGCATTGTGACTAACCCTGATCTTTGGAATTCCTTCCTTTTACCTCTCCATCATCCAGTTTAGTATACCTGTAGTTTAGTTAGAGATACAGCGCGGAAACAGGCCCTTTGGTCCATCGAGTCTGCACTAGCCAGCGATCCCCGAACACTAACACTATCCTACACACACGAGGGACGAGTGCAACGATACCAAGCCAATTATCCTACAAACCTTTACGTCTTTGGAGTGTGGGAGGAAACCCACGCCCTGTTAAGCTGCTGTTCTTCTACAGAGTCCTTGTATTCAGTCCTTCGCTCCTCTCTGCACCAAGTTATGTTTGACAAAGCTTGGGATGTTTTGCTACTATAAAGGTGCTATATTAAGTGATGTTTTTGTTATATTATTACTATGACAAAGTAATAAGAGAACACCGGTTCCAAAGAAGGGTCTCGACCTGAAACCTCACCCATCCCTCTCTCCAGAGGTGCTGCCGGTCCCGCTGAGTTACTCCAGCTTTTTGTGTCTAACACCGGTTCCAAAGTCTGACTCTTCCTACAACCATCAGTTTCTTGAACCGACCTGCACAGCCATAATCATGGGCAACAGAACACGACATCCACCTCTTAACCTGCTCTGGACATTTTCTAATTGTATTTTTCTCCAAATCTCTTGTATTTTTGCAGTTTTTCTGCCTCGTTTTTGATCACTTGCTGATCCTTTCACAAGGAGGAACTACTATTACTACTGCACACGATAACAAGCCTTCTCAAAGCCCACTTACTGCAGTCATGAGAGGAATACATCGGGTAAAAGCGGTCTCTTGCCCAGAGTAGGGGAATTGAGAACCAGAGGTCGCTGGCTTAAGGTGAGGGGGAAAGATTTAAAAGGAACTTGAGGGGTAGTTTTTTCACACAAAGGGTGGTAGGTGTATAGAACACGCTGCCGAAGGAGGTAGTTGAAACAGATACTATCGCAACGTTTAAGAAAAATTTAGACAGGTACATGTTGTCCAGAGATTCTGCCTGCCCCGCTGAGTTAGTCCAGCATTTCGTGTCTATCTTAGACAGGTACGTGGATAAGACAGGTTTGGGGGGATATGGGGCAAATGCAGGCAGGTGGGATTGGTGTGGATGGGGCTTGTTGGTCAGTGTGGACAAGTTGGGCCTAAGGGCCCGTTTCCAGCTGTGTGACTCTAACTTAGAGCAGTGTGGGGAACACAGTAGCAATGTATGCAAACAGCTGCAAGATGACTAAAGTAGATCACCCATGGAGGATGGAAGGTTGCCGGGTATGGAAATACCTCTGCTCCCCTTCAAACAAACCCATTGCACCTGAGAATGAAGTCTCTCGGGCTTCTCCATGCAAAGTACCGTTCTGCCTGCAGTGTGGACAACATCAGTCCCTAATTAGATCTTCCGACACACACCGATACATTTTAAGGTTTATGAAACAGTAAACCACAACTAAAGATTGCAATGATTTATGAAACGAAGACAGAACCTCAGACCCAAATCACTAACTTTTTGTGAAATTATTAATCACCAATATAGACTCGATTACAATTTCTTAAGGTCATAGAATGATGTAGCAGAGAAACCAGCCCTTCAGCCCATCGTGTCCCAGCTGATATTTCTTTTGTCCATTCTGCTTCCCTGCAGAACTAAACTTTTTTAAATTTAAAAAAAAAACCTTTATTCAGAATAAAAAATATAAACAGTACAAAAACTGTGCAAAAACTCTCCACACATTCAATAGTGTTTGAACCCATCTTTAAACAAAAGATAGGTGTGGCAAGGTAGAGCAGTGGGTAGAACTGTCGCCTCACAGCACCAGAGACCTGGGATCAATCCTGACCTCGGGTTGTGTCTGTGTGGAGTTTGCATGCTCTCCCTCTGACCAAGTGGGTTTCCTCATCGCGAAGACATGCGGGTTTGTAGGTTCATTGGTCTTCATAAATAGCCCCTAGAGTGTAGAGAGAGGATGGGAAAGTGGGATAACATAAAATTGGTGTGTATGGGTGATCGATGGTCGGTGCGGACTCGACGGGCTGAAGGGCCTGTTTTCCTGCTATATTTCTAAACTAAACATAGATTCCCAAAGGATGCCACAAACCAGCCGTCTCAAGGCAACTCCCGCCAAAGGTAGCCTTTCATTGGAATTTTAATTTTAAATCAGCTGTTCCCAGCATTGATATTTGGACTGGCGCCACTGGGTAATAAATCTAAGATGCTGGAATAGTCATCCAGCTAATTCATCCATTATTTTACCACACCCTCTACTTAAAACGAAAGACCACCAACGATTCACAATTTGGGAAAATAGCCAGCATTCACAACACTAAAATGAAACAGTAGGATCTTGAATTATTAATTGCAGGCTAGATTTGTTGTTTTTTAGAAGTGGAGGCGATTCGTCCGCACAATAAATGGAACCTACTCCATGTAGGAGTCGTGATGAAGCACTGTTTTCACTGTTGACTTAGAAACCAGGAATGCACTGTTGCCCGAGATGCCCATGGTAACAGACCTGATGTATACATTTTTCTTCTGCAAACACCATAAAGAAATACAATCCACTTGCAAGTGGTAAGGTATAATTAACCATTTTGGCTTAAAAATCACACCATTAGTTTAGTTTAGAGATACAGTGTTGAAACAGGCTCTTCGGCCCACTGAGTCCGCACCACTCAGCGGTCCCCGCACACCAACACTATCCTACTTTTTAGCAAGCCAATTAACCTAAAAACCTGTACATCTTTGGAGTGTGGGAGGAAAGTGGAGCAGCCGAAGATAACCCACACAGGGGAGGATGCACAAATTCCAGATAGACACAAAAAGCTGGAGTAACTCAGCGGGACAGGCAGCATCTCTGGAGAGAAGGAATGGGTGACGTTTTGGGTCGAGAACCCTTCTTCAGGACTTCAGAAGGGTCTCCACCCGTAAAGTCACCCATTCCTTCTCTCCAGAGATGTTGCCTGTCCCGCAGAGTTACTCCAGCTTTTTGTGTTCCTTCCTACACATGTACAAACTCCATACAGACAACACCCATAGAAAGGACCGGGTCTGTCGCTGTAAGCCAGCAACTCTATCGCTGTGCCACCATGCCATCCATTGTCTCTTGCCCATTACAATGGCCATGAAACGGATCTTCAACAAATGAAAACTCATACAGCCTGCAGAAATCTAGAATCAGACCTTAAACTCCACTTCCCTTGCAATCTCTACTGTGATGGAATATAAAACAGTACAGCATCAGAAGAGTTCCGACATGTTACCTATTTTTTTTCTTTAGAGATGCTTCCTGATCCGCTGAGTTACTCCAGCATTTTGTATCTACCTATTGTTATAAACCAGCATCTGCAGTTCTTTCCTGCACAGAACAGCACAACAGCATGCCCTTCGGCCCACAATGACTGCCTAGCATGATGCCAAGACCATCTCTTACGCACCCGCACTTAACTCATATCCCTCCATTCATTGCTTATCTAAGTGCCGATTCGGAAGTCTTTTAAATGCCACTATCGTAGCTGTTTCAACCCCACCCCTGCATTGGGTTCCAGGCACTCACCATCCTCCATGTAGAAAGATATTACCCCGCACATCTCCTTTAAACTTCGCCCCTCACCATAAAGCTATGCCCTCTAGTATTCGATCCTGGGAAAAAGGTTCCAGCCATCTACCCTGTCTATGACATAATTTTATATACTTCTATCAGGTCTCTCTGCAACCTCAGTCGTTCCAGAGAAAACAATCCAAATCTGTCCAACCTCTCCCTGTATCGAATACCCTCTAATCAATCAGACATCACTCTGGAAAACCTCCTCTGCACCCTTTCCAAAGGGTCCACATCCTTCCTGAAATGGGACGATGGGAACTGCATGCAATACCCCAAATGCAGCCTCACCGAAGTTCTATAAAGCTGCACCATCACTCCCTGATACTTATACTCAATGCCCCAACCTACGAAAGCAAGCATACCATATACTCACAAAGTGCTGGAGTAACTCAGCAGGACAGGCAGCATCTCAGGAGAGAAGGAATGGGTGACGTTTCGGGTCGAGACCCTTCTTCAGACTGATGTCAGGGGGGCTGGACAATATACCATATATCTTCTTTACCACTGTCTACCTGTGTTGCCACTTTCAGGGAGTTATGGACTTGGACCCAAGATCCCTATGTGCATTAATGCTGTTATGGATCATGCCATTAATGATAGATTTTACCCTGACCTTTCACCTTGCACCTGCTCAGATTAATCACCATCTGCTATTTCTCCACCCATTTCTGCTGCTGATCTATATCCCGCTGTATACCTTGACAAGTCTTCCTCAGTTTGCCACCCCAGCACTCTTGCTGTCACCTGCAAACTTACAAGCCAACCCGCCTACGTTTACGCCCAAGTCATTTATATATTACGAACAGTAGAGGGACTCCACTCGTCACAGACCTCCAGCCTGTAGAGTGTCCTTCAAACATAACAGTGACTTCTATCAGTCAGCCAGTTGTGAATCCATACAACCAAGTCACTGTAGATCCCGTGCTTGTTAATCCCCTGGATCAGCCTACCATGGGGGACTTTAACCCAATAAAGATAACATAGATGAAAGGCGCCTTCTACTCAACCCCGCAATCAATATCAAATGTAATTGCTTTCTTGCAGTTGCCGCAGAGAGACTACATTGTCTGCCAAACACATCGGGATATCGAGAAGTTATGGAAGATGCTCTAGATTATGGATTCTTTAAAAAAAATGCCAAACATAAATTTTATTCAGAATAAAAATATACACATAATAAAAAGTGCAAAAACGTCATGTTTTCAATAGTATCATACAGTAACCCATACACCTATCTGTAAAGGAAATACCATCGCCACTCACCAGGCTCCCTGGGGTGATATCCCTTATGGAGTTTGAAGTTTCCCCCCCACCAGAAGCAGTCCCTCAATGTCCAGCAGCGGAAGGGCCCTAGACTGTGGTCCTCCCCCACATAGCCTTGGCGTTTGTGGCACCGAGCTTCAGTGCGCCCCTCAGCACGCACCCCTGCAGTCTGGAGCGGGCCAGTCGTCAACATTCCCTGACTGACATCTCGCTCCGCTGGGAGGTCAACAAGGTTCGGGCCGACCAAAGAGCATCTTTGATGACCTTCCAACAGCACTTTGTGCCAGTCTCCGAATGTGTCCCTGGGAACAGCCTGTAGATTCGGGAGTTCCGTGTTACAGAGCTGATCGGGATGACCGTGCCGAGGACATAGTTTACATCATCCTCCGGACGCCCTTCGCATATCCCACACTCTGCGAAGAGGTGGGCGACGGTCTCTTCTCCACAGCAGCTGCCCCAAGGCAGCGTGCATCGGTAGTCAGACTTGGACGGCACATAATGGATTTGTCTGGGAGGGTCCCTCTCGCTAGGGAAGGCAGTTGTGCTGTGGCCATGGTGACCCTAGGGGCAGACTGCGCCCAATTTGGACGCTCTCCTTGCGTGACCGTGCCACTTCCTCCCACATCCCAACGAGACGCTGGCAGGTGAATTGGCCGCCGTAAACTTTGGTCAGTGCAGATTGATGGAGCTCCTTGCCATCCTTGGCCAGGGGTTGGAAGAGGAGCTTCAGTGAAAGGATTTCAATTCCAGTCAACATGCAGCAATGTGGCGTGAAAAACACGAGCTTTAGTTCAGGGTATGGTAAAATTGTAATGTCTCCCATCCACTGAATGACTGGGGATCTTTTGTTCCTCGAGATCTGGATTCATAAGAAGAGTGCAGGTTCCTCCGAAATGGAAGAATCCACGTTAATAGAACATAGAACAGTCCAGCACAGGAACAGGCTCTTCAGTCCACACTGTCCGTGCTGAACATAATGCCAGGTTAAACTCATTTCCTCTGCCTGCATCCACATCTCTCCTTTTCCTGCATATCCATCCAAAAGCCTCTCAAATGTTCCTATCGCATCTGCCTCCACTACCACCCCTGGCAGCCCGATCCAAGCACCCACCACTGTGTAAAACAAAACTTGGCTCAGCATATCTCTTTTAAATTTTGCCCCTCTTACCTTAAAAGCTATGCCCTCTAGTTTTTGACATTTCCACCTTGGTAAAAAGATTCCGACTGTCCACCAGACCTATGGAAATCATTAGTCATAGAATGATACAGTGTGGAAACAGGCCCTTCGGCCCAACATGTCCACACTGGCCAACATCGTCCCAGCTACACTGGTCCCACTTGCCTGCGCTTGGTCCATATCCCTCCAAACCTGTCCCTATCCATGTACCTGTCTGTTTCTTAAACGGTGGGATAGTCCCAGCTTCAACTACCTCCTCTGGCAGCTTGTTCCATACACCTACCACCCTTTGTGTGAAAAAGTTACCCCTGATTCCTATTAAATCTTTTCCCCTTCACCTTGAACCTATGTCCTCCGATCTATTCCTCTCATGATTTTGTATATCTTTATAAGATCTCCCCGCATCCTCCTGCGCACCATGGAATAGAGACCCAGCCTTGACTATATCTCTCCTATAACATGGTGCCCAGAACTGAATACAATTTTCTAAACGCGGTCTCACCAATGTCTTATATGACCTCCCAACTTCTATACTCAATACGCTGACTGATGAACGACAAAATGGCATAAACCTCTTTGATCACCTTATCCATCTGCGACTCGACCTTCAAGGAACCATCCACCTGTACGCCTAGGTCCCTCTGCTCTACACTACCCAGAGGCCTACCATTTACTGTGTAGGTCCTGCCCTTGTTCGACGTCCCAAAATGCAACACCTTGCAGTTCTCTGTATTAAATTCCATCAACCATTCTACCCACCTGGCCAATCGATCCAGATCCTGCTGTAATTTTTCACAACCATCATCACTGTCTGCAAAACCACTCACTTTTGTATCATCAGCAAACCTGCTAATCTTGCCCTGTATGTTCTCATCCAAATCATTGATGTAGATGACAAACAGTCACGGGCCCAGCACCGAACTCTGAGGCACACCACTAGTCACAGGTCTCCAATCTGAGAAGCAACCTTCCACCATCACCCTCTGCTTCCTTCCATGGAGCCAATTTGCTATCCATTCATCCTATGCGATCTAACCTTCCAGAGCAGCCTACCATGCGGAACCTTGTCGAATGCTTTACTGAAGTCCTTGTACACAACATCTACATCAATCTATGTGGTCACGTTTTCAAAAAAATCGATCAGATTTGTGAGACACGACCTCCCACGAACAAAACCATGTTGACTATCCCTAATCAGCCCTTGCCCTTCCAAATGCCTGTACCCTCCGAATACTCTCTAGTAACTTTCCAACTACAGATGTTAAGCTCACCAGCCTATAGTTCTCTGCATTTTCCCGGCAGCCCTTCTTGAAAAGAAGCACATTTGCCACCCTCCAGTCTTCCGGCACCTTTCCTGTATTTAAGGACGACTCGTAAATTTTGTATACTTCTATTAGGTCTCCCCTCCGCCTCCGACACTCCAGAGAAAACACAACAGGTTTGAGTGGTTTTGAAGACAGAAGCAGGGGAATTTATTATGGGGAACAAAGAAATGGCAGACGAGTTAAACCGTTACTTTGGATCTGTCTTCACTGAGGAAGATACACACAATCTCCCAAATGTTCTAGGGGCCGGAGAACCTAGGGTGATGGAGGAACTGAAGGAAATCCACATTAGGCAGGAAATGGTTTTGGGTAGACTGATGGGACTGAAGGCTGATAAATCCCCAGGGCCTGATGGTCTGCATCCCAGAGTACTTAAGGAGGTGGCTCTAGAAATAGTGGAAGCATTGGAGATCATTTTTCAATGTTCTATAGATTCAGGATCAGTTTCTGTGGATTGGAGGATAGCAAATGTTATCCCACTTTTTAAGAAAGGAGGGAGAGAGAAAACGGGTAATTATAGACCAGTTAGTCTGACATCAGTGGTGGGGAAGATGCTGGAGTCAATTATAAAAGACGAAATTGCTGAGCATTTGGATAGCAGTAACGGGATCATTCCGAGTCAGCATGGATTTACGAAGGGGAAATCATGCTTGACAAATCTACTGGAATTTTTTGAGGATGTAACTAGGAAAATTAACAAGGGAGAGTCAGTGGATGTGGTGTACCTCGACTTTCAGAAAACCTTCGACAAGGTCCCACATAGGAGATTAGTGGGCAAAATTAGGGCACATGGTATTGGGGGTAGGGTACTGACATGGATAGAAAATTGGTTGACAGACAGAAAGTAAAGAGTGGGGATAAATGGGTCCCTTTCGGAATGGCAGGCAGTGACCAGTGGGGTACCGCAAGGTTCGGTGCTGGGACCCCAGCTATTTACGATATACATTAATGACTTAGACGAAGGGATTAAAAGTACCATTAGCAAGTTTGCAGATGATACTAAGTTGGGGGGTAGTGTGAATTGTGAGGAAGATGCAATAAGGCTGCAGGGTGACTTGGACAGGTTGTGTGAGTGGGCGGATACATGGCAGATGCAGTTTAATGTAGATAAGTGTGAGGTTATTCACTTTGGAAGTAAGAATAGAAAGGCAGATTATTATCTGAATGGTGTCAAGTTAGGAGGAGGGGGAGTTCAACGAGATCTGGGTGTCCTAGTGCATCAGTCAATGAAAGGAAGCATGCAGGTACAGCAGGCAGTGAAGAAAGCCAATGGAATGTTGGCCTTCGTAACAAGAGGAGTTGAGTATAGGAGCAAAGAGGTCCTTCTACAGTTGTACCGGGCCCTGGTGAGACCGCACCTGGTGTACTGTGTGCAGTTTTGGTCTCCAAATTTGAGGAAGGATATTCTTGCTATGGAGGGCATGCAGCGTAGGTTCACTAGGTTAATTCCCGGAATGGCGGGACTGTCGTATGTTGAAAGGCTGGAGCGATTGGGCTTGTATACACTGGAATTTAGAAGGATGAGGGGGGATCTTATTGAAACATATAAGATAATTAGGGGATTGGACACATTAGAGGCAGATAACATGTTCCCAATGTTGGGGGAGTCCAGAACAAGGGGCCACAGTTTAAGAATAAGGGGTAGGCCATTTAGAACGGAGATGAGGAAGAACTTTTTCAGTCAGAGGGTGGTGAAGGTGTGGAATTCTCTGCCTCAGAAGGCAGTGGAGGCTAGTTCGTTGGATGCTTTCAAGAGAGAGCTGGATAGAGCTCTTAAGGATAGCGGAGTGAGGGGGTATGGGGAGAAGGCAGGAACGGGGTACTGATTGAGAGTGATCAGCCATGATCGCATTGAATGGCGGTGCTGGCTCGAAGGGCTGAATGGCCTACTCCTGCACCTATTGTCTATTGTCTATTGTTTGTCCAAATGTAGAAACAAGGAACTGCAGATGCTGGTTTACAAAATTGCTGGAGTATCATATCATATCATATCATATATATACAGCCGGAAACAGGCCTTTTCGGCCCTCCAAGTCCGTGCCGCCCAGTGATCCCCGTACATTAACACTATCCTACACCCACTAGGGACAATTTTTTACATTTACCCAGCCAATTAACCTACATACCTGTACGTCTTTGGAGTGTGGGAGGAAACCGAAGACCTCGGAGAAAACCCACGCAGGTCACGGGGAGAACGTACAAACTCCTTACAGTGCAGCACCCGTAGTCAGGATCGAACCTGAGTCTCCGGCACTGCATTCGCTGTAAAGCAGCAACTCTACCGCTGCGCTACCGTGCCGTAAACTCCAGGGATGCTGCCTTACAGCTGTGTTACTCCAGCACGTTGTGTCCTTTTGCCAGGTTTGTCCAATCTCTCCTTATAACTAATATTCTCCAATAGGTTTGAATTTAATCTCTGCAGATGGCTTTTCTTCCTCAGATGCAGTGTTACAAGTGAATGTCGAATGACATCAGGTGCTCTCCACAGGGAGATTAATGAAGGTTGCAGAGAACCGGGCAGAAAATACCATTTCCTCATTCACCAATATGTTCAGATTTCACACTACCCAACTAATACGTATATAAAGGAAAACATGAAGAGGCACCTACTTCTGACTGTGTAGTCAGTAAATTGCAAAATGTAACTAAAACACAAAGTAATTCAATACAGCCTTTCTATTATTATTCCAGGACAATTTTATTTCCGGCTTCTTAATGTACATCTATACAGGCCATATTAAAAAGGCTGCTAAATAACAAATGAATGTGTCTGCAACCTGATTTCTTAAAGAGTATGCATGCCATTATACACAATGAGAGGTAGAAACACTATTAAAGATCTAATAGTACAAATATTTTATAAATAAAAATCTTCAAAATTAATGGAATCGCTTACAGATAAATAAATGTACACATTAGTTTCTTTTCATAAAATAAAGTGAGGGGGAGAAAAATTAAACCGGTGACACGCTTCATAAACAAGCCAAATTGCTACAGTGAAAATATTTCCAACAGACCGTCGCTGGGAGATTAAACATGATTGTTAATGTTTAATATTCAAGTACTTGAGCAGATGAGAAACAATTTTTTTTAAATGGACAACTAAATAAATGCTGAAGGGTGGAAAAAATATTGAACAACTCTGGAAAAGAATGCCACGGGAATTGTTCGGTGGGAGACCGTGAATGCCACTTCTGGCCGGATCTGTTGGGCAGTTAAACAATGATGTACAAATCACCAAAAGCATGCAATTCCTTTCAAAAGGGAACAAGAGCTGATAGACTGGAGATGAAGGGACAGAGCAGCTAATCACTTCCTGCTCCCAACTCAAGTACCGTACCACGCAGGCTTATTTTAAACGTCGATTCCTTTCTAACTTACCAACTACTTTTTAATTATTGAAAAAGAAATAAAATGGACAGTCAACCACTCTCTGAACGCCTCCACCTTGTGAGCTATATTAGTTAGCCATAATCCTCCACCAGTCTGCACAGTACCCTCTTAACTTCCCTCATTCACCCTAATCACACAAAATACAAAGAAACAATTGTGCTTATTTGGTTACCAGAGTCCCAAAACTTTTTTCCACCCCTGAAAAAGATCAGGTATTACATTAGTCTGCACAATGGGTTCTCAACCTACAGGAAAATTGCTTGATCAACATAATACCGTCTGCAGAAACAGCATTATTAGTAATGTTAATAGGCCCTGTGGCACAATCACACTTATCACATGCACAACATAAAGCCAGCCCAAAAATATCGGTTAAAAGTCAGCAAACACTGGCTAAAAGGAGAGGAAAAAAGAACTAGTTTCATTATATACAGATAGTTGCACTATATGAACTACTCAAGTATTTAATATGTAAAAAAAATGGAAAGGCTTGTAATAATACAGGCTATTTTTTTTGCAGTCTTTTGAGTTGAAGTGTCAAGCACTCTGTGCCTTTAGCTTCAAAACAAACATTAAAATGTCCTTTGTCAAATGTAATGGAGCTCATACTGCTGGGAGTTTACTGTTTTTTCCTTTACATTTTTCCATTCCTTCTATGCAGCGTTTAAGGTGCTCCATTTTATGAGTTCGGCGTAACGTGATAAAGGATGCTCAAAGGTCTGTAGTAGTGCAATCAGAAGTGGTTGTCTGAAGGAGCAAAGTCTTCACCATTTCAAGAAACGTAGGGAGCCACACACACACAAAAAATAAAAACAAGAAAATCCCCTCGCGTTGTCCATCCACGGTGGCACCCAGTTTGCCTTCTGGTTTACTTGGTGGGGAGGGACACGCCATCTCTCGCTGCCCGGCTGCCAAATTCTTATTCACATAAAGTGCACATCTTCTCCTTGATTGGTTTCTGTGGGTTGAGATGCATTTGATGTGGCATCAGAAGATACAAGACAAAGCATGCCTCCGAATGGCTGTGCAGGGACCCAGGCAAATGGTACAAACTCGGCAAGTTGCTGATCACACCACAAGTGTCTCTTATAAAAAGGTAAAAGGTTTCTCTGACAGAAACGCAACCTGTCACCGTGAACCAGCCACCCTGGGTGCGCCACCGCAAGCTGATCAGACAGGGCGCGGAGTTCCTTTGTGACGCGGAGTTCCTTTGTGAGCCTAGTTATTTTTCCAAGTGCACGTTTCCAAGTACCCCATGAGTTCTGCGATGAAAGCAGAAGCTTCAGTTTTACTCCCGTGCTTGCGTGAACACACTCCGGCAGTAAGTGGCTTTGGATGCCGGACCCAGTAACTGCCTCACACTTTGCCACTTTGAAGAAAACTGAAATGAAAGAATATGCTACATTGCTGAGACGGTTTTCCCCAGAAGTATTAATCTGCATTTATACGTAAAATTCCTTTCTCTTGAAACAAGAACTCCTCTTTGGTAACTCTTCTAAAACAAAAGTCAATCCTTCTTCACCTGGTGGATTGGCAGAGGCTCCAGAGAATTAAATAAACCCAGCACGAACAGTTGTCCAAATGAAGGGGTTGGGTGGGAGGGGAGCAGGGTTGGGGGATAAAGGCAACTCCAAAGATCTGAGGAGAGGTGGTGCTGGTCCCTGCATTGATGCGTGTGGTCCATTTCACAAGGCTAGTTATCATACAAAGCCACCGTGCCGTGACACAGCGCTGAGAGTCTGCGCTCAATACTGGTTTTGTCTGCAAAAACAAAAACAAGACATTCAATTAAAAATTCATCTGCCAGCTGGTCTGCCTCCACTTACCAAGTGCGATCCACACAAAACTGACCATGATCTTTCAACGATTCATTTGTGGCTCTGCCCACTCAGTGTTGCACCTTTCCAAATATTACGGTGTTGGACAGGGCACAGTGTCCCAGGAACCTCTCAGCACAAGGTCACAACCTAAATAAACCGTCCCTACCCATCGGTGCTACTGGCAGACCAGAGGCAAGGTGCTGCTTTGTTCAATGATTTAAAAAAGATCATGGGCTTACATAAGCAGAAATATTCCCCACTGCACTTAATTTACCCCATTGAATCATTCCAACTGCTCTAGCAGGGAATTAAAGATACAATGCACTGAACTGAGTTTACAGCTTTTGAAGTAAATTTCAGTCGATGTACTTCAGCAGACACACACTTCTGTAAGTAACAGGATAAAGAGATTGCCCTTGCTACGCAAAGTAATGATTGATTGAAAGATTGGGTCTTCACACTCCAGGTTGTTGTGTCTACTTCTCCCATGTAAAACAGTACAACTGGAGAAAGCATGATTAAAGAGATATGCACTTTTAATTTTGGAGATTCAGCGCGGAAACAGGCCCTTTGGCCCACCAAGTCCAAGCCGACCAGAGATCCCCGCACGCGAAAACATTCCTACACATGAGGGACAATTTACAATTATATCAAGCCAATTAACCTACAAACCTGTACGCCTTTGGAGCGTGGGAAGAAACCAAAGATCCCGGAGAAAACCCACGAACGCCATATGGAGAACTTACAAACTCCGTACATACAGCACCCGTAGTCAAACCCGGGTCTCTAGTGCTGTAAGGCAGCAACTCTACCGCTGTACCACCGTACCCTTAAGTATCATCTCAAGGTACCAAGCATGGGAAGAGACAAGGTGGGGCTGGAGTAAAGAACATATTGCAAAGAACAGGGTGGTGACAGCTAGCTACTTTGTTATCAGTGATGGAGAACCTGGCAGGGCAAAGGAGGTTGCATGAATGAATGCAGTTGATTAGAGGGAGGATGCAGAAGTAGGGCAAGACGAGCTTCCATTAGCATTTGTAAATGCAGATCAATACATCAACTCTTGAGTGAGCTGCATCGCTAAGCAGTAATGGTTTGCGGGGAAACTGACTAATGAATCCATCTATAGAGGGAGTAGACAGATAACGTTTTGGGTCGGGACCCTTCATCAGACTGATTGTAGGAGTGAGGAGAAAGCTGGAAGAGAGGTGGGGGCAGGACAAAGCGGGCGAGTGATAGATGGAAACAGGTGGGGAGTGAGGAGGGGGCTGATTAGCAGATGGGTGGAGATAGTGCCAAAGGCCAGAGATGACAAAAAGGTGTAGGAGGAGTGTAGGAGGAGTGAAATGCAAAGCTGGGGGGAGGGATGTGAGTGGAAGAGGAAATCGGATATTTTTCAGGAGGAGATGAACAGATTCTTGATTAGTAAGGGTGTCAGGGTTTAAGGGGAGAAGGCAGGAGATTGGGGTTGAGAGGGAAAGGTGGATCAGCCATGATTGAATGGCGGAGTAGGATGGCCTAATTCTGCTCCTATAACGAACGTAGTGCTAAAAGTACCGAGACTCATCATAGTGCCTGTGATGCTGGCTGAGTTTAACTATCTCGGGGATCAAATCCCGCTGATGAGGTCGGGATGCACATGAACTAATCCTGCAGAAATCTTCATTAAACTTTCTAGTTTTGATTCAGAGGAATGAAATGAACAGTGGTGCAAGTATACTGCATGGCAGAGAGAGAAAGTCCTAGTCTTTCAACGGACAAGAATCTGCACTGATCAACAACACAGGTTCAGGACTTTGAATTGACCCATCTTTATACTTGTCCTTACATTTGAGAATGTTGTCAATGTCAGCAGGGTCTTGTAGTGTCTTTGTCAAGCCTTCCAGCAGCAAGGCTGCTTTGTGGTACCGATAAGTGATGTCTTCCGTTTGCTGAAACATTTCATCGAGTGCTGCTGACTGCACCTGGATTTGCAACAAAGACAGTAGCTGACAACTCAAGATGTTTAATGTACCATGCTAATTCAGCGCTGCAACAATATAATCTGAGGGGTACCTTCCTTAGAGGAGCTGTGCAGATGCAAGCTGTCATTCAGACAGCGAGAGTGCGACAAAATAGACTGGCTGCATCACCACATTTTAAGCAGTGTCATGCCATTTAGAACTAAAAGTTGCAGCTAAATTATACATGTACACACACACACACTTACAAACCAACCAAGATGCTTCACCTTCACCTAGTCTCACAGTCATACATCACGGAAACAAGCCTTTTAGCCAAACCTGTCCACGCCGATCAAGATGCCCCATCTACAATAGTCCCACAGTCATACAGCACGGAAACATGCTCTTCGGCAAGCTTGTCCATGCCAACTAAGATGCCCCACCCACTATGGAAACAGGCTCTTCAGCCCAACTTGTCTAAGTTGACCCCAATGCCCATGTGCACTAGTTCCACATAGAGTCAAGCAGCATGGAAACAGGCTCTTTGGCCCAACCTTTCCATGCCGACCAAGATGCCCATCTACACTAGTCCCACATAAAGTAATGCAACATGGAAACAGGCCCTTCAGCCCGACTTGCCCATGCCGACCAAGATGTCCATCTGCACTAGATCCAGAGTCATACAGGATGGAAATAGAGCTATACAGCATAGATGTCTTGTAATAAAACTCAAATCATTCTTTCCCGTCAGAAATACACTTGAAAGCAGACATGTTGGGTACAAACACACGAGACTTACCATTTCCACAGCGTAGCTGTAAATCAGTTTCTCCGCAGTAACACTGTTGATTTCATCCACAAACCTCTGCTTATCGGAGAAGAAACGATTCAGCTTCTCCGTAAGTTTCTTGCAAAATGAGATGCAACACTTGTAACGCTCATTCAAATTTTTAACAACTGTCCAAGAGAACATGTAGCATGATTAGTAACACATTTTACAAAAGGCATTTTCATAACTTCAGCCAACAAGGACATTATTTCTGAATTTTAAGCCGCTGCCATGATTAATGCATGCAATGATCTTCCAATGCACACAATGACCCACAATGCTTTAATAAACAGCTTTGACTTTCGCGTCTAGCTGCAAGCATTTAATTGGCAATGCACCCACGAATTGGCATTAAGGCAATGTTTTGCTCTCTGCCTCTTTTGCAGAAAGCAGTGCAATGGGAATTAACAATCTTTCTGCCTCAATTGCATCTGCAAGCACAGCAAGGTCAGGTGAAACACAGGGGACTGAAGATGGAGCTTGCATTATGTTTCATATTCTGAAAGCCTCGGAGAGCTTGTACATAGCACATTATTTAAGTCTGACTAAATGACTGCAGAACTGAAGGAGGATATCAAATTGCATGTCACAAAGTTCGAAGAGGGATTAGAAACCTTTTTTCATTGAACAATTCTCATTTGGCCTTGCAAAATCATTTAAACGCACAGATTTACCCCACCCTACTGAAATAGTCCCTTTTCCCTCCTGGCCCCAGATTAAGATCATGCCAATGAACCAACGTATTGGATTTCCATAAACAAAGCTGTCAGTACCTTGTTTGACTGCTGTGGATGGGTTCAGCTTGTTTGATTTAACCCGGTCTTTGGCAAGGTGCAAAGAAGATGCTAACAGTTGTGCTCCTTTCATGTACAGCACAAGCTGCTCCACTTGTCTGCAGGATGAAGGCAGCGTTAACCTTTATATAAAATTGAGTCAGCCAACAAATATCTTCAAGAACCCCAACAGTAATATTTAGGAAGGATCGATCGATTGATTGAAAGATGCAGCATGGAAAGAGACCCTGCGACCCATCGAGTCCATAACGACAATCGATCACCCATTCACACTCGTTCTATGTTATCCCACTTTCGCATCCACTCTCTACACTCTCGGGGCAATTTACAGAGGCCAATTAATTAACACAAACCCGCTGGTTTTTCAAATGTGGGAGCAAATCGGAGCAAACCCACGTGGTCACAGGGAGAACGTGCAAATTCCACACAGGCAGTTCCCGAGGTCAGGATCAAACCTTGGTCTTTGGCACTGTGAGGCAGCAGCTCTACCATCCTTTAAATCCTGGACAGGGATATACTTTGGTCTTTATGGCAGCAGACTGCTGTCAACTGGTTTGTTTAATAATCTCAGATGAACAATAAGATTTACCAGTGTGAAAGAAAACCAGGGGCTAAAAACAAACTGCTGCAGGAGGCAGTTGGTCAGGAGGCATCTGTGGAACTAAAGGAGACAAGGAACTGCAGATGCTGGAATCATGAGCAAAACACAAAGCGCCGGAGTAACTCAGCGGGTCAGGCAGTATCTATTGACGGAACGGATAGGAGATGGTTGGTATGCACACCCTGCACATTAGGGGCAAACTGATCGTAGTAGTGGGAAGAAAGATGGAAAAGCGTTGTGGGCGGGATAAAGCCTAGAAAAAGAGATAGATGGAAACAGTGGACAATAGACAATAGGTGCAGGTGTAGGCCATTCGGCCCTTCGAGCCAACACCGCCATTCAATGTGATCATGGCTGATCATCCACAATCAGTATCCTGCCCTCTCCCCATACCCCCTGACTCCGCTATCATTAAGTATAAGAAAATAGCTGCAGATGCTGGTACAAATCGAAAGCATTTATTCACAAAATGCTGGAGTAACTCAGCAGGTCAGGCAGCATCTCAAGAGAGAAGGAACCCAGTCTGAAGAAGGGTCTCGACCCGAAACGTCACCCATTCCTTCTCTCGTGAGATGCTGCCTGACCTGCTGAGTTACTCCAGCATTTTGTGAATAAATACCTCTGCTATCATTAAGAGCTCTATCTAACTCTCTCTTGAAAGCATCCAGAGAATTGGCCTCCACTGCTTTCTGAGGCAGAGAATTCCACAGATTTACAACTATGAGTGAAAAAGTTTTTCCTCATCTCCATTCTAAATGGCCTACCCCTTATTCTTAAACTGTGGCCCCCTGGTTCTGGACTCCCCCAACATTGGGAACATGTTTCCTGCCTCTAGCGTGTCTAATCCCTTAATAATCTTACATGTTTCAATAAGATCCCCTCTCATCCTTCTAAATTCCAGTGTATACAAGCCCAGTCGCTCCAGTCTTTCAACATACGACAGTCCCGCCATTCCGGGACTTAACCAAGTGAATCTACGCTGCACTCCCTCAATAGCAAGAATGTCCTTCCTCAAATTTGGAGACCAAAACTGCACACAGTACTTCAGATGCAGTCTCACTGGGGCTCTGTACAACTGCAGAAAGACCTCTTTGCTCCTATACTCAACTCCTCTTGTTATGAAGGCCAATATTCCATTAGCTTTCTTTACTGCCTGCTGTACCTGCATGCTTACTTTCAGTGACTGATGAACAAGGACACCCAGATCTCTTTGTACTTCCCCTTTTCCTAACTTGACACCATTCAGATAATAATCTGCCTTCCTGTTCTTACCACCAAAGTGGATAATCTCACATTTATCCACATTAAACTACATCTGCCATGCATCTGCCCACTCACACAACCTGTCCAAGTCACCCTGCATCCTCATAGCATCCTCCTCACAGTTCACACTGCCACCCAGCTTTGTGTCATCTGCAAATTTGCTAATGTTCCTTTTTATCCCTTCATCCAAGTCATTAATGTATATTGTAAATAGCTGCGGTCCCAGCACCGAGCCTGGCGGTACCCCACGAGTCACTGCCTGCCATTCTGAAAGGGACCCGTTAATCCCTACTCTTTGTTTCCTGTCTGCCAACCAATTTTCTATCAACGTCAGTACTCCAGAAACAAGAAACTGCAGATGCTGGTTTATACCAAAAAAATAGACACATAGTGCTGAAGTAACTCAGCAGGATAGGCAGCATGTGTAGGAAAAAAACCCGTAGATGCTAGTTAAAATCGAAGGTAGACACAAAATACTGGAGTGACTCAGCGGGTCAGGCAGCATCTCTGGAGAGAAGGAATGGGTGATGTTTTGGGTCGAAACCCTTCTTCAGATCGGTGGATATAGGTGAGGTAGCAGATGGGTGGACAAAGGCCAGATTGAAAAGGAGACAAAGGGGTGTCAGATAAGGACAGAAGAGGAGACAAATGTAAAGCTATTGGGAGGGATATAGATAGGGTGGGGTGGGGAAGGGCAGGATAGTGCAAGAAATGAGTACACAGGAAAGAGAGGGGAAGGATTTTTGGAAATCCAGGATTATGTGTTAATTAGTGCCACTTGTGCCATCATTTCCAATCAGTCAGAGAGGCAGATCCCCAGAAATATTTTGGCTGACTGCTCATTTAGAATAGGTAATGGTGTCAGAAAAACAAAAGTCCAAGGTTGTTTTTTTATACTTTTAGAAACATTAACATTTCCATCGTATTACTCAAGGGAAAAATGTTGTTGACTCCGACACGTTCATAAGGACATAAGTGATCGGAGCAGAATTAGGCCATTCGGCCCATCAAGTCAACTCCACCATTCAATCATGGCTGATCTATCACTCCCTCCTTACCCCATTCTCCAGTCTTCTCCCCTTAAGCCTTGACTCCTATACTAATCAAGAATCTATTTATCTCTGCCTTAAAAATACCCATTGGCGGCCTCCAGAGCCTTCTGTGGCAAATAAATCCACAGATTCACCACCCTCTGACTAAAGAAATGTGAACGTTGAATGGATAATATGAACTCGCATCAATTAACCCAAATGCTAAATAAACTAAATTTAAGTGCAACAAAATTTTAAGTTGCAGTTCCAGATTTGAGATTTTTCTCACACAATGTGATCAACAACACAAATACTGACCCCCACTCCTTGCTGAGCCGGCTGATCTGGTCAACCACGATGCTCTCCTGGACTTGGTACAGAGAGGCAGCTGAGGTCCCCAGCTCCAAGTTGCCTCCTTTCAATGCTGCAATGTCCATAATGCATTCTGCAAATGTCAGCATCGTATTCAGGTGGCGCAAGGTATCCGTGTGCTCTCTCTGCAATCAACAGACAGAAGGAAAAGTTACTTTTATTTCTGACTACACTTAAAACAATCCCAGACTGAAAATAATGTAAAAAACAAAGAACTGCAGATGCTAGTTAATATGCAAAAGGACTCAAAGCGCTGGAGTAAACTCAGCGAGTCAGGCATCGCCAGAGAAGATGGATATTTTTCAGTCTGAAGAAGGGTCTTGAACCGAAACATCATCTATCCATGTTTTCCAGAGATGCTGCCTGACCCACTGAGTTACTCCAGCACTTATTGTCCCTATTTGTCAGACAAAAAATAATAATTTCAACAGTACTGCATCAACTTCAGTTTCACAAATCATTATAAAAGTCTTAGGCTCTGAATGTAAATTATATTGATGATAATCGTAGGTTGAACATTATTCTTAGGAAATCAAACAATTCACAAGCTAATGCCGTGGTAATTTGTTAAAAGAAATAATCGATAGTACACCAGGATGATTGTGAGAAACTACATTTTATTTTTCTGATGCTGTTAAGATTGCCTCACAAAGAATGCCAACTTCAGTCATACCTTCAGGATGAAGCCAGAACTCCCAACATTTGATTTTACAAATTCAGAATTTTAATGTCCAAAATTCAGAATTTTACATCAAAATTCATAATATGGCGCGTAATGTAACTTTTCAGCAAAAAAAAGTATGCACGCCAAATGTGCGTACGCGTTGCGCTACATTCACGTGTGAAAAATGACTATTATTTCCAATAGTCTGTAGTTCTTGGACTACATGTACAATGTCAGGCCTTTCATGAGTATATTCTACTATTATAGAAAGGTTATTGAACAGAAATGCTTTTTACAACAAAGAAAAAATTGTTGTTTTTTCTATTTTGCTTTTTCCGTACACATCCCAATTCTCTTGGTATTGAATAAAAGAACAATGGTCATAAAATGTATGACTAAGTTATGAAGAAAGAGTTTCATTTGAAAAACTGCACATACCTAATTTAATTGAAGACATACTTGCTCCAGGTCTTCAACAGCAAATCACAACGGTCCATGTCCCCCCCAACCCTTCTCCCCCCAACGCCTCTCCTACTCCCCCCCCCACCTACTCCCCCCCACCCCTCCCCCCCACCCCTCCCCCCTACTTCCGCCCACCCCTCCCCTCCCCTCCACCCCTCTTCCCCCACTCCGCTCCTACCCCCATTCTCCCCCTCCCTTCCTCCACCCCACCCGACCCTTACTTCGTCCTCCCACTCCACGGCTCACTGCCCCCCTCCCCTAACCCCTTCCCCCCTCAACATAAACGGGCCTCACACTCCGCAGCGAAGTGAGACCAGCAGTGAGGTGAGACGAGGCCAGCGGCGAGGCTAGGCTTGACCAGCGGCGAGGCGAGGCTAGTGGCGAGGCTAGGCTTGACCAGCGGTGAGGCGAGGCTGGGCCAGCGGCGAGGTGAGGCGAGGCTAGTGGTGAGGCTAGGCTTGACCATCGGCGAGGCGAGGCCGGGCCAGCGATGAGGCGAGGTGAGTACAGCGGCGAGGCCGGGCCAGCCCTGGGGCATGTGTTATGATGAAAAATGTGAGGCGAAATCGGAATGCCGGAAATTAAATAAGAAAGTGGAAACTTTCCGCCAAATTCGGAAGGGTTGGGAAGTCTGTGAAGCCATTGAGAAGAGGGCATGAGGTTTCTCTGGAGTTAAAAAATAAAAAACTCTCAAAATACTACCTCTCAGCAGATAGTCATGAATTCAGCTTTGACCTATAAGCGGTTTGGTTTCTGATCCATAGAGTAGAATAAACAGATTAAAAATTAAAAAAAGAGCCATCAGTGGAGTTAACAACATGGACTGAAGGAAACAAAGATGGGAACTGTTCTCGGGCTGCAAAAAGTAAAGATTTAAAATGGCTCGAGGGTTGCAATAAAATGTGGTGCACAAAAGGCAGAGACCTTGGCAGCAGAATAGGGGAGGTATGATTTGGAAATAAAAGGCACAACATGTTTCGTACAAGGCAGCTGGCTCAGAGACATAAAACTAACGTGTGCAAGTGGTGTGCACTTGAAAATGTTAAAACGTTGCCAAGATCGGAACAAAAATGAAATTTCTCAGCACCTCAGGTTTGTAACAAAACTCAAAAGGATGATTTTATTTTGATGTGTTTCCACTGACCACGAGCTGTGGCCAAAGGCCATCAAGAAGTGATGAAGGGCATGGTGACTATTTTCAGGATGGTCTGAGCCTTTTAAATAGCCACAGCAAGTTTGTTTACGCTTCAGCTGTTCCTTACACTCTAGGGATGCAGCAGCAGCTGATGTTCCAAATGGTACATGTAGTACCACCGTCAAGAGTGGAGCATGCTCAAACAGCAAGCTCACCAGGAGACCTGGGAACAGAGCTGTTGTTTCTGTTCATCCAAATCTCTCAGGCATTTAATTGTTCGTTTTCCGTCAGTATTGTAACCATTAACATTTACAGGAAAAGCCTTATGTACATTTGTAAGTGAACTTGTATCAGTTAAAGGGATTAAATAGACCAGAACAAAAAATCGGTAGTGGCGCAATTGCTGCCTCAATGCACCAGAGAGCCGGATTTGATCCTGCCCTTGGGTACTATCTAAACATAGCACAAAAAGTAAGGAAATTTGTGTTTGGTAGATTATTTCTTTGTTGTAACAATGCTTCTTGGCAATAAATCTTATACCGTTGGAAAACCTGTTTATTTCCCTTTTAAATGGTGCCACATTTGTAAGGAACATGCATTTGTGGGATGAGCAGCAGAGCTGAGTATGTGGGTTGCGCCCATGAAAAATATGCCAAATCTTCTCTGCCAATGCCAAACAGCTTATTCTGCCATTGACTTGTTCGGTGTTGTTTGGTGGATTGGATGATTGAAGTCTGAAGAAACAAGACATATTGGCAATTTAACAATTTATTAATTTAATAAACAGGAGCCTCAGTAGCGTGTGGAAGAACCATACACAGCCACAACAGCCTGGCACCTCCTCCTCATGCTGGTCACCAGCCTGGTCACACACTGTTGTGGGATGGCATCCCATTCCTCAACCAGCATTTGTCGCAAGTCAGCCAACGTGGTTGTGTTGGTCACTCTGGCACGAACAGCACGCCCAAGCTGATCCCACAAGTGTTCAATGGGGTTGAGGTCAGGACTGCTGGCAGGCCATTCCATCCTCTCCACTCCCAAATTCTGGAGGTAGTCTCTGAGAAACCCTGCAATGTGGGGGCGAGCATTGTCATCTTGGAGGATAGAGTTCGGTCCCAGACTGTGGAGATATGGGATTGCCACTGGTTGCAGAATCTCATCTCGATATCTCTCTGCATTGAGATTGCCTCCAATGATGACAAGCCCCGTTTTTCCAGTGAGGGAGATGCCGCCCCACACCATCACACTGCCTCCACCAAAAGATGTTACTCTATCGGTGCAGCAATCAGCATAGCGTTCTCCGCGTCTTCTCCACACTTTGACCCTATGATCCAACTGCCGTAGGCAGAATCTGGACTCATCGCTGAACATAACGTTCCTCCACATGTTCAGGTTCCAGTGCACGTGTTGCCGACACCAGTGCAAACGGGCCTGACGGTGAAGGGCAGTCATGGCAGGCCTCCTGGCAGCCCTATGAGACCGGAGATCGGCTGCGGAGTCTGTTCCGAATTGTGTGGGCAGAGAGCCGTCGGCCATATCGTCCTGCAAACCTTGACTGCAAATCTGTAGAAGACAGCCTACGGTTCCTAAGTGCTGACAGGGTGAGGAAACGGTCTTCTTCGGGTGTCGTCTTCTTGGGACGCCCACTTCGCGGCCTGTCTCTGACATCCCCCGTTATATGGAACTTGGCCTTCACTTTGGAGATGGTACTAGGGCTCACTCCAAATAATGCCGCAACTTGGTTTTGCGGAACACCAGCTTGAAGTTGCCCTATCGCACGGGCCCAATCCAGATCAGTCAAACGTGGCATGCCGATTCTAGGAGCAGACACCTACTGACCACTGTAGCAGGGCCCATGCTCACAGATGCTGCCAATCAGGCACCTGATTGTCAGCACCTGGGGGTACCAGAAACTCAAAACAAGAGTCAATAGCTACAGCAGAATAAGCTGTTTGGCATTGGCAGAGAAGATTTGGCAAATTTTTCATGGGCGCAACCCATATACTCAGCTCTGCTGCTCATCCCACAAATGCATGTTCCTTACAAATGTGGCACCATTTAAAAGGGAAATAAACAGGCTTTCCAACGGTATAAGATTTATTGCCAAGAAGCATTGTTACAACAAAGAAATAATCTACCAAACACAAATTTCCTTACTTTTTGTGCTATGTTTATGTGGAGTTTGCACGTTTTCCCTGTGACCACCTGGGTTTCCTCTGGGTGCTCCAGTTTCTTCCCAAATCCCAAAGACTTGCAGGTTTGTAGGGTATTTGGTCTGTAAATAGCTCCTAGTGTGAATGAAAAGGGGATAACATAGAACTGGTGTGAACGTGTGATCGACGGTTAGCGTGAACTCGGTGTGGTAAAGGGCCAATTTCCATGCTGTATCTCTAAAACAAGACAAGCTCTCCTCCTTCAGGTTCTCCACATAACGTCCCCTTCCTTCCAGTCTCTACCATTGCACGCTGTATCAGAGTCCACAAATATAAATATGCTTAATCTATGGTTATTTCCTGTTATGTTGCAGAGAAATGTCTTTTACAGACGTTCGGGCGCCCCTAAGACGCCAGAGATTCCGGATCCAAATAAGGGCCTCGATCCGAAACGTCACCCATTCCTTCTCTCGAGAGATGCTGCCTGTCCCACTGAGTTACTCCAGCATTTTGTGTCTAACTTGTTTGTACAACAACAACAAATCACAACAAACTGGAATTTGTGGACGATTTTGATTTGGCCATAAAATTCATAAGACAAACATCTGTCGACAATTTCAGGAAACCTACAGTACTTTACAGCAGCAATTCAAATGTGACAGCTTACTTAAATATTCCTCGCTGCTTGATTCCATTTTGCATCACTGCCTTTGCCACTAGGTTTAGGTTTAGCATTACCTCAGGGTACAGTGAAAAGATTTTGTTTGGAGGCTATCCAATCAAATCAGATAATATGCATGAATACAATCAAGTCAAACACAAGTACAAAAGGTTGAGCGAAGTGAAAGATACCAGAGTGCAGAATATAGTTTCTCAGCATTGTAGCGTAACAGTTCCAGAGGTAAAGTCCAATGTCCACCGTGAGGTTGGTTGGGGAATCGGGGTGGGAAAGGTCTTTGATAAAGTTTGCTGCTTTCCAGAGAAGGTGTGAAGTGTAGACGGCGTCAGTGTGTGTGCGTGTGCGTGCGCGCGCGCGTATGCGCATGTGTGTGAGATCCCAGACATTATGCAGTGACAAGCAGTTTATTTTTGTTGATTCTTTGATGGCAGTACCGTTTTAAGTAACTTCACAAACTTTGCCACTAGAGTAGAATGAAGGCTCTGTATTAGTTGTGTTGGGGTGTTAGGTACAGGCCAGTCATAACAGCTTTTCACTCTGTTTGGATGTGTCAGCAGCAACAGGCACTATAAATGACACACTGGTTTTATTTAATACTGTGGATTTGTATTTTCCACAAGGGCTCTCAGGCAATATCACTTCATTGTGTTATAAACTAGCTCTATATTAGAGTCATAGATTCATACAATGTGGAAACAGGCCCTTCGGCCCAACTTGCCCACACCAGCCAACATATCCCATCTACACTAGCCCCATCTGGCAGCGTTTGGCCCATATCCCTCTAAATCTATCCTATCCATGCACCTGTCTAAATTGAACATAGGCTAGAAATTTGAGTAACATAAGCATTTGGTCAAACATTTGGAACATTCAAACAGTGTGGGATTTTCAGGTTGTTGGCTTTTGGCTGATACCATCCAAACTTCCCTTTGTTAATGCATTCCACCATCCATCCCAACAAGATGAGCTAAGACTGCAATGGGGAAGCTTGGAGGGAGGGTAAGGGGTGTTGCTATTTTCCAAGGCACCAGGATTGAATGGCAGAGAAGCAAGCACTAATGATGCACAAACAGAAATAAGTTTTGTGCTCAGGGTGTGTTTAGGAACAGTTCAGCCCAAGACCGTAAGAAATTGCAGAGAGTTGGAGATGTAGCCCAGTCCATCACACACACCAGACGGCCCACCGTTGACTCCATCTTCACCATGCTGCCTTGAACAAGCAGTTAACATGATCAAAGACTTGTTCCACCACGGTCATTCCTTTTTCTCCCTGCTCCTGTCCGGCAGAGGGTACAGAAGCTTGAAAGTGTGCACCATCAGACTCAAGAACAGCTTCTTCCCTCTGTTATCAGGCTTCTGAATGGTCCTGCCATAAGCTAGGGTACTGTCCGAATCACCTTTCCTCATTGAGACATTGAACTTTGTCTATGGAATTGATGCGCTACAACACTGAGAATAATATTCTGTACTCTGTATCTTCCCGTTTCCTCTATTTATTGTACTTGTGTTCGACTTGATTGTATTTATGTATGGTATATCTGATCTGTTTGGATAGCATGCAAAACAAAGTTTTTCGCTGTACCTTGGTATACATTACTCTTAAACCTAACCTACAAAATTATCCTTTGAGAGATCAAATTACTGAGATGAAGTTTATAGTAAGCAAGTGAAAATCAAACAAAAACTGCAGTTGCTGGAAATGTAAAATAAAAACAGAGAGGTCAGGCCAAGTTCTTTTCTGTGGGAAAAGAAACAGAGCTAATGCTTAGTCAGACCCGATGAAGGGTCTTCACCCTAAAATGTGAACCCTCTTTCTCTTCCCGCAGATATGCTGAGTATTTTCAAGAAGGTTGGAAAGTAAGGAAACTCGTCCAGTGTTGTGAAGGGGATGGAATTGATATCTAAATGACCGTTGTGTTTTCATACATTCTTGAATGCAGTATCAGGTCACTTAAAAGATTAGTTCAGTAATTTAGGAATCTCAAAAACATAATAATCTAAATCCACGATCAGTAAGGCACAGCACATATTTTCCATTGCAAAGATTGCCATGTTAGCTTATGCTCAAATAGAATGCAAGAATCTAAAATGTACTGTTTAATTAATATTGGCCTGTACAGATTACAACATTTGCTTTGTTCCATTGCGATATTTACATTTCGCACAGAACAATTTGGAAGCTGAGAGTCATCACGTACTTTATGGAGCAAGAGAAGTGATAGTTTTATGTTTTAAAATTCAAACTGCTAAAAGAGCTCACCTCCATTAAAGTCTCTTCTGGAAGCTCTGGAGCTTCAAATGTGATAAATCCTTCCAAACTTGGAGGCGAGGTACCAAACGTCATGTACTTCAGACTGGAGGGACCCTCTACTCCAGGAGGCGAGGTGCCCATGGAACCACCTGGCGGAGAACCCATGTAAATCCGCCCACTGTTCGAGCACAGAGATCCCAGCGGGCTGCCCGAGCCAACTGCAAGGAAGAGGGGAGAAAAACTAAGCAGAAGCCACAAGGTAATGTATAGAGAATACGATAATAAACTGAAGCTAAATTAGAAGAATTTTTAAAATCACTTGACATTAGAACAGTAAAACACAGAATATTACAGCACAGGAACAGGCCCTTTGGCCCACAATATATGTGCTCAACATGATGCCGAGAGAAACTAATTTCATCTGTCTGCACGTGATTCATATCCGACAGTGTTAAAGATAACGGCAAACATATTTAATCTGCACAACACACATTCCAACATATCAGAAAATCAGGACTATTTTCAGATAACATTCTTCATGCCCATAATATTATTTCAAAATAAAGGCTGTTTGATCTCTTTGAATAATGTCTGTTGGATAATCATTTAAAGGCCAACTCTCATCCCCAAGCCTTTCTCAGATAACACGTTTAGGGAAGTTTAGTGCAATGCAGCATGGAACAGGACCATCGGCCTACCAAGTCCACCGTGACCTATCGCAACTTATCCCACTTTCTCATCCACTCCCTACACACTAGGGACAATTTACAAAGACCAATTAACCTACAAACCCGTCCGTCATTGGGATGTGGGAGGAAACTGGAGCACCCAGAGGAAATGGAGAACATGCAAACTCCACACACACACGCACAAACACAGGACCCGAGGTCAGGAACCAACCCCCGTCCCCCGGGCTGTGAGGCAACAGCTCTACGTGCCTGTAAAGAACATAGGGGGATTAGTATTGTGTACAATTTACATTGTGACAGCAGCCAAGACTTACCTGACATTGTCCTTGCTCTGGTGACCATGTGACTGCTATGGGGAGGGGTGACACTACTTGGCGGTGAACCTACAGTGAACACCACAGTCCTTGGGCTCACTCCCATCACCATGGCAGGGGAACCCACTGTCAGGCCACAAGCGCCTGCAGGAACTGGGCAGAAAGAAAAATAAATCATGCAAACGGGAAGAAATAGTGCAAAATGTGCAAACTGCAAAAGGTACCATCAGAGGACATACAAAACCGAATCTGCTGACACTTTGTGCACTATTTCCACTCTGTACCAAATTAACATGCATGAACTAATTGGGTTATAGCATTATGTTGCACCAAACACATCGCAAATTATTCCCATGAGTTTCTGATGCTATTTGGCCAACTGAGTGGGTAGAGCACAAAACCAGATCTATTAAGCTGCAGAAACAACAGGCATGTGAGTGAAGTAAAATAAAAAGGAAAAGAGGCATACAACGGGGGTCAAAAAATCGGATTTGTTTTGAAAATTTACACACAAAATTACCAGTTTCAAGCCTCTTTTAGTGAATTTCAAAGTAAAAACAGTCATTACAAAATAATGTGAATATGTCACTGTACACTAATAACATTTTGAAGTAAATTCGCACATTAATTGATAATCAGCCCAAAAAGGTGGTAATTGGCTTTTCTGCTGAGTTTTATATTTTAACCCTGTCTTAATTAGTTTAGTTATATAATCTTGCACTTAAATTTAATATTCACTCATTACAGTTCCACCACTGATTTTCTGGCACTCTTGGTTCCAGAGCTTTGCTGGTTTATCCAGCAGGCCAAGGAAGTTGGCTTTGGGGATAGATGTGCTGGCTCCAGCTGGGCGGGAGTTCCAGAGCCCCGGCCACAGGTTGCAAATTCAACCCAACCCACGGAAGTCCCGATGAGATCAAAATTGGCTGCCTTGCCCAGCCAAGGTGCCACATTTTCGGGGAGACTTCCAGGGCACGCAGGGGATTTCCCGCAGAACCCCTAGCGACCTCTAGCGGAACCCTAGTGTTCATTACAAGTTTATACATCGTTTATTTATTTTTCTTTCTTTTTTTCGATCCAATTTCTCAGTTTATTTGGCAAAGTGAAAAACACGGAAATCAAGCAAAAAGCGCGGAAAACGGATTTTAAAAACGCGGAAATCCGCGGAAACTTCACATGCCTGAAACAAGGAACTGCGGGTGCTGCTTTATAAAAGACACAAAGGCAGGAGTAACTCAGCGGTCAGGCAATATCTCTGGAGAACATGGATAGGCGATGATTCGGGTCGGGAACCTTCTTCAGACTCTGAATTTGAAGTAGGGTCTCGAACCCAAACTTTACCTATCTGTGATCTCCAGAGATGCTGCCTGAGACACTCTAGCACTTTGTGGCTTCTTCTATTAAGCTGCAGTTGTGCACTCAGTAAGGGAATTATGGTTTAAGCTAAACATAAAACAAACTGCTGGAGGAACTTCACTGGCCAGGCAACAACTGTGGGGGGAAATGTTTTGGGTGGAACCCCGCTTCAGATTGATGCTGCCTGACCTGCTGAGTTACTTCAGCATTGTTTGTTTCTGCTCAAGGTCGCAGCATTTGCAGTTTGTCTCCAGTTATGGCTTTAGACTGCCCATTCTCCCAGATAACATGGGTACAGGAAGGATCAGTAGAAGAAGGTAAAGTTGCACTGCTAGAAATCATTCAGATACATGCAACAAAACTTAAACTATCCATTCCATTCCTCTTGCACTAAACGTTATTCCCATTATCATTTATCTGTACACTGTGGATGGCTCGATTATAATCATGTAATGTCTTTTTGCTGACTGGTTAGCACGCAACAAAAGCTTTTCACTGTACTTTGGTAAATTACACAATCATTTCTTCACAGGCTGCCACATATTTTTTTCTTCCCATTTTTAAAGCCAGTTTCAATGCTCCCCTCTGCTGCAGGAGTTGACATGAACTTATAGTGCAGGAATGTTGCAGCCCTCCGATACTTTCTCATTGAGCCATTTCTGCATGCACTGATAACAATATGGTGGTCTGTGTTAACTGTAAAACCTTTATTTCCAAGCCAGTTTAAAACCAGCTAATTAATGCATAATAGGGAGCTGTGCCACCACTGGGTGAAAAGGTGCCTTGACAACACACTGACCCATCAGTGTTGTATAGCCTCCCCACCAAAACCTCCATGCAATGAACAATCCTTTAACTACGGCCTTTGTGAAACCCTCAGAAGGAAAACCAATCAAAGGATTGAAGCAGCAGCTCCAGAGTGAATACGGAGAGGATCACCTGACTGCTCTGTTGGTCGAGTAAGACTAAAAATAGAAATATGAACAGCCTTAAACAAAAGGGCAGGAAGGTATTTGGATTTTTTTTTAATGGAGCAGAGACAGGGTACCAAAAGCCAAATGGACATCATTGCCACAAGCCCAGAATTGAAGATATTATCACAGCAAAGTGAGGAGCAATTATCTTTACCTATATCCATTGGACGCTCGGTATTCAGACTGTCGTTGCTGCCCTGATAGGTATGGCCTCCAAATGTGGTCTTTGTCACTTGATCAGATAATTTTCCAGTACTTACAGATCTGCAAAAAGATTCAAATGTATTTTTAAACCAGGTTTAATGTGGTCTTCACTCTGTTGATTAAAGAACTGCGTGCACATACTTGCCAGAATATTGGGGTTATTTGAGGGGAGAATATTTTTACAACGATAACAAGCCTTTCCATCAATTCAGTCAGAATCTCAGGATGTAGCAAAGACATTTACAGCCAATGAAGCACTTTTGAATGTAGACACAAATGTAAAAAAACACAACAGCCAATTTATACATCATAGCCCCACCATGAGATATGTGACTGACAACTTATTTCAGCAATGGTAGAGATAATGTCACTGGTTTTCTTTGATCGGAGTGAATGGTCCCAGGGTGACAATAACAACAGACGTTTCCTGGGTTTGTGCAGCAGCTCCTCAGCTGTGGATTTCTTTGGCAGGACTGGGAAGAGTGGGAAGACAGAGGATTGGGACTCTTTTAAAGAGCAACAAAAGTTGACTAAAAAGGCAATACGGGGAGAAAAGATGAGGTACGAGGGTAAACTAGCCAATAATATAAAGGAGGATAGCAAAAGTTTTTAGGTACGTGAAGAGGAAAAAAATAGTCAAGGCAAATGTGGGTCCCTTGAAGACAGAAGCAGGGGAATTTATTATGGGGAACAAAGAAATGGCAGACGAGTTAAACCGTTACTTTGGATCTGTCTTCACTGAGGAAGATACACACAATCTCCCAAATGTTCTAGGGGCCGGAGAACCTAGGGTGATGGAGGAACTGAAGGAAATCCACATTAGGCAGGAAATGGTTTTGGGTAGACTGATGGGACTGAAGGCTGATAAATCCCCAGGGCCTGATGGTCTGCATCCCAGGGTACTTAAGGAGGTGGCTCTAGAAATAGTGGAAGCATTGGAGATCATTTTTCAATGTTCTATAGATTCAGGATCAGTTCCTGTGGATTGGAGGATAGCAAATGTTATCCCACTTTTTAAGAAAGGAGGGAGAGAGAAAACGGGTAATTATAGACCAGTTAGTCTGACATCAGTGGTGGGGAAGATGCTGGAGTCAATTATAAAAGACGAAATTGCTGAGCATTTGGATAGCAGTAACAGGATCATTCCGAGTCAGCATGGATTTACGAAGGGGAAATCATGCTTGACATATCTACTGGAATTTTTTGAGGATGTAACTAGGAAAATTCACAGGGGAGAGTCAGTGGATGTGGTGTACCTCGACTTTCAGAAAGCCTTCGACAAGGTCCCACATAGGAGATTAGTGGGCAAAATTAGAGCACATGGTATTGGGGGTAGGGTACTAACATGGATAGAAAATTGGTTGACAGACAGAAAGCAAAGAGTGGGGATAAATGGGTCCCTTTCGGAATGGCAGGCAGTGACCAGTGGGGTACCGCAAGGTTCGGTGCTGGGACCCCAGCTATTTACGATATACATTAATGACTTAGACGAAGGGATTAAAAGTACCATTAGCAAATTTGCAGATGATACTAAGCTGGGGGGTAGTGTGAATTGTGAGGAAGATGCAATAAGGCTGCAGGGTGACTTGGACAGGTTGTGTGAGTGGGCGGATACATGGCAGATGCAGTTTAATGTAGATAAGTGTGAGGTTATTCACTTTGGAAGTAAGAATAGAAAGGCAGATTATTATCTGAATGGTGTCAAGTTAGGAGGAGGGGGAGTTCAACGAGATCTGGGTGTCCTAGTGCATCAGTCACTGAAAGGAAGCATGCAGGTACAGCAGGCAGTGAAGAAAGCCAATGGAATGTTGGCCTTCATAACAAGAGGAGTTGAGTATAGGAGCAAAGAGGTTCTTCTACAGTTGTACCGGGCCCTGGTGAGACCGCACCTGGAGTACTGTGTGCAGTTTTGGTCTCCAAATTTGAGGAAGGATATTCTTGCTATGGAGGGCGTGCAGCGTAGGTTCACTAGGTTAATTCCCGGAATGGCGGGACTGTCGTATGTTGAAAGGCTGGAGCGATTGGGCTTGTATACACTGGAATTTAGAAGGATGAGGGGGGATCTTATTGAAACATACAAGATAATTAGGGGATTGGACACATTATGGGCAGATAACATGTTCCCAATGTTGGGGGAGTCCAGAACAAGGGGCCACAGTTTAAGAATAAGGGGTAGGCCATTTAGAACGGAGATGAGGAAGAACTTTTTCAGTCAGAGGGTGGTGAAGGTGTGGAATTCTCTGCCTCAGAAGGCAGTGGAGGCCAGTTCGTTGGATGTTTTCAAGAGAGAGCTGGATAGAGCTCTTAAGGATAGCGGAGTGAGGGGGTATGGGGAGAAGGCAGGAACGGGGTACTGATTGAGAGTGATCAGCCATGATCGCATTGAATGGTGGTGCTGGCTCGAAGGGCTGAATGGCCTACTCCTGCACCTATTGTCTATTGACTTTAATTGAAGGATACCGCAATGGAGTCACAAGGAACTGCAGCTGCTGGAATCTTGAGATAAACACTGAGCTAACTCAGTGGGTCAGGCAGCAGGTGCGGAGGGAATGGACAGGTGGTGTTTTGGCTCCGGTCTGAAGGAGGATCACAACCCAAAATAGAGCTCGTCCAGTCCCTCCACAGATGCTGCCTGACCCGCTGAGTTACTCCAGCACTTTGTGTTCTCCTGAAGGATACCACAATGTCTTGTGGCTGTTTCATCAGGACGAAGCACCTTCAAGTCAGCATCCTCAGTTTCTTGTCATCCTCAAGTCAGTTATAGCTTAGACCACATGAATAAAATTCCCTTTGAGCTCTCTCCCAATAGTTAGTACAAGATTGGATCCAACCCATCAAGCCTCCAAGAGCAGTGATCTTCTTGCCCAGAAAGTATGTTTTTTTTTTTGTTAATACAACAGAACATGGGTTAACATCACCTCCAAAGACACCAAATAAAGAAAATGGTACCTGCCAAAAGTAGTTTTGTTCTCCTCAGAAGCTGCACGTCTAGAACTTGCTTGTGGGTGATAGATGCAGAACTCTCTGGCCTCCAGCATGGCTTTCGACTGTATTGGTGGACTCTCAGTTAATTCTTGCTGTGCAGCCAAGGCAAGCAAATTGGAAGATGCTTGAGTTTTAGGTAGCTTGAGTGGAGCAGTAGTCTATGGTAGCACACATATGTTAAACTGAAATTCATCTTGAAAGGCATTGGAACACCTATCCTAACTTGCTTCCATGGAAGCAAACAGCATAACCATTAACGTTCACTCACCTTTGTTGGCGACCCAATGATAGTGGGCAAGGGAGTTTTATGCAGCCAGTCTGAACTTCGCGGGGATGTTCCCATGTGTTTTGTTGGGGAGGTGCCGAGGCTGACTGGCCTACCAGGCTGTGGAGAATGGCTACAGCCATACCCTGCAGACGGAGGATAGACTGGCTCCGAGTGCTGCTTACGGAGTTTTTGTTTGCTCTGGTAGATATCAGTAAGAGTTGGGGCACTTTGGAGCCTTGCACCCAGTAAGTGTGATTGAGGGGATGGTGAACCTGGAAACAATATTCTATATTTAGTCTCACAAAATGGAAGGAAAACAAATAGCAACATAAATCTCTACAGTTGCGATATCAGAGTGAGAAATTTCAATGTTCATTATTTAAACCTAATCAACTGAGTCATGAATGTACTTAACTTACTGTAAATCACAAAATAACCTTTTCATTACAAAATATCTTTTTCATTTCTTCGTATTATCAATAAAAAAGTGAATATATTTGTCAAAATAAAACCAGCCACATTTAGTTTAGTTTAGTGAAACTGGTCCTTCGGCCCACCAAGTCCATGCCGACCATTGATCAACCATTCACACTAGTTCTATGTTATCCCACATTTGCATCCACTCCCTACATACTAGCCACAATTTACAGAGGCCAATTAACCTACAAGCCCGCATGTCTTTGGGATGTGGGAGGAAACCCACGCGGTCACAGGGAGATTGTTCAAACTTCACAGACAGCACCCAAAGTCAGGATAGAACCTAGATCTCTGGCGCTGAGAGGCAGCAGTTCTACCAATTGTACCAAATGCATTCACATACATTTTCTACAATATTTGGTGCTGAAGACAGTTAATAATACACACAAGAATAACAAATAGGAATTCAAAGATATTGGATGGTTTATCATTGTTATTTATTAGGTGTCTGTGATGAAGGCGAAGTAGTACATGTTTTGTTTGAGTGGACGGGGAATATTTGAAGAATTATATACATGGATCAAAACTCTGAACATCTTTTTGAGAGATCTTAATATTCAAAGTTTGCAGCTCATACATTTGTGCAGTTAGTATAGAAGTTCTATAAATCACACTGCTTTTCACTTAATGTTGGAAATACAAAATTAATTATAAGCAGCAGTTTATAAAAAGTTCTGAACATTTCATCCTCAACTAATACTAAAATATCAGTAATTGCACTTTGAAATAAAATTTATCGAGAAAGATTGCAAGATGTTTGATGCAAAAGATGCTACATTTCCAAATTTCTGTTTTTCACATTTCATCTTGAACTAGCTTGCTTCATGCAAGATAGCAATAACCATATAGGTGATTCATAAAATTATTGTTTTGGAAACTTAATTTTTTTTAAGCTTTATCAGAATGCAACATTCTCAAAACACACCCATTTCCTTGAATGACATCATCAAGGATAACTTTTCATGTTAGCTGTGGGCAGTTTTGCTTATAAATGAGATTTAAACTTATCCAGTTCAGTACAAAGTCAAGGGAACTTATAAAACAAGGTGGTGTCCCCAAAACAGGATTTATTCCAGTCTTGCGATTGGTATGTTTGACGTGGCAACCAAGGTTACAATCTCTTTGGTATTCACATTGTAGAAGTGTTTTCAGACAAGATCTTTCAGTGCACAAAGGGTAGGTGACCAGAAACCTGGACAAAGGAGTATTTTTTATGAGAGGAGGGAAAGATCCAGATCAATTGGGGAAGTGGGCAAAGGAATAGCAGATGGAATTTAACTCAGTGATGCATTTTGGAAAGTTAAACTGAGGCAGGACTTGCACAGTAAATGACAGGGACCTGGGGAATGTTGTAGAACAGAGAAGCCTTGGGATAGCTAAATGCAACCAAATGGAACAAGCTCAGGAAAGCATCTTGGTTGGCATGGATGAGTGGAGCCGAAGGACTGGTTTCCATCCCGTATTATTCTAAATTTACAGAAGGAGCTTTGAAGGCGTAAACATGAAGCGGAAGGTAATTTGTTTCTTACAAAAGTTTTCCTACACTCTTCCTACCTGCATTAATTGGCTTTGTATTGTTGTGTAGCGACACGAAAAGCTGGAGTAACTCAGTGGGTCAGATAGTATCTGTCTGACCAGCTGAGTTACTCCAGATTTTTGTGTCTATCATCGGTTTAAACCACCATCTGTAGTTCCTTCCTACACGTCTTGCATTGTCGTGGTCTACCCACTTAATCAAATGTTGCCATTTGTTCATCAATGAGTTTGATGATGTAATTATATCAGACTATACCCTAGCCACTGTGCAGATTTATAGTCAGCCTGTGAACATCTGCACAGAACGTGTCCTCTTGTCCCCAGTTTAAATTTCCCTTTTTAGGCTTACTTTTCCCTTCTCCCAAGTTAATGCCAAAAATGTTGTAATATTGTTAGATTCTAAAAAAAGGAGATTAAAATGAAGTCATTATTTATATTAAATTATTAATTGACGTGTTCCTCTAACCCTATCCTAAGTTTTTCCCCCCCGATAAATCACCAATCCATACATCATTATACATTCATAAGAGTAAGGGGTCCTAGTTTATTGTAAACAATAATTCATTTTCAGAATGTGCCTCTTCCATGGTCTGCCATTTTTGTTCCCCCAGGGAATGCCTCAGGGAAGGTGGTGGGCAAAGGAGGCACTTTAGTGTCTTTCCTTGATTGTTTGCAAATGAAAGGTAATTATATTTTATGGTCTGCAATTTTTGCTCAAAGAGAAATCAGATATTCATTTGAACATAGGCCACATGTGCTTAGAGACATTTGGCGTGACCAATGTCATATTTCTCCTCCTCCAATTCCCACCCCCTGTCACAATATTGGCCCAACTTCCTATTTTGCAGCTTCAAATCCCACTCACACTGAGCAACAAGATCAATATCCAATCTCTCCATGCAACCCTCGTGCTGCTACCTCACTCGTGTCCTTGCTGCAGCACATCACGCATCTCTGCAGCAGATATTAACAGAGGATGGAATCAGTCACCTCCCTCTGTCAAATCTCTGTAATTTGCCAACCAACGACCTCTCCAGCGTTAACAATGACCCATGGAATAGTCAAACATATTGAAACTCTCTCCATGGTCATGGCTTCAGTGAACATCCCTACTAGAAAAAGACACCAGATCCAATGTCCTCTCGGCCTGGACAGTTAGTTGAGTTTATGTACTACAATACTTTGCAAAGAGAGTAGCAAAGTTCATTAATATAAGAAAATAACTGCAGATGCTGGTACAAATCGAAGGTATTTATTCACAAAATGCTGGAGTAACTCAGCAGGTCAGGCAGCATCTCGGGAGAGAAGGAATGGGTGACGCTTCGGGTCGAGACCCTTCCTCAGACTGAGGAAGGGTCTCAGTCCGAGGAAGGGTCTCGACCCGAAGTCTGAGGAAGGGTCTCTTCCTCAGTCTGAGGAAGGGTCTTGACCCGAAGCGTCACCCATTCCTTCTCTCCCGAGATGCTGCCTGACCTGCTGAGTTACTCCAGCATTTTGTGAATAAAAGTTCATTAATAGACACAAAGGGACGGAGTAATTCAGTGGGTCAGGCAGCATCCCTGGAAAACGTGGATGGGTGATACTTTGGGCTGAGGCCCTTCTTCAGACTGCCCTAACCTGAAATGTCATCTATCCATGTTTTCCAGTGATGCTGCCTGACACATCGAGTTACACCAGCACTTGATTTATTTTTGATAAACTGACATCTGCAGTTCCTTGTGTCTTCAAGGCTCATTAATGTTTAACTTTCCAGAAAATTCCAGTTTCCCTACTGTCCTAGCTCCTTAGCAAATATTGCCTCTTCATCTTTAGCGTTAATAACATCCAAAATATTGGACACATTTGACTCAAGAATTTATTCTACAAGTCTAAATATTGGATGCACTGTGACGGAATGAGATGCAGAGCTTGTCCACTTATAATGCAGAGCTTGTCCACTCATCGTGCAGAGATCTCTCATTAGATAGAAATAGTAGTACCCAATGAATGCATGAACTGTTTGAAATAATGCCATTGAATATGGAAAAGGTTCGTCACCTTGATGCTGCGATCACGTAAATGAAATCAAGTACTCTCATGCTGAACGGGTCGGGAACAGATGTTTACTCCAATACACTTTATACTGTTAATTCACATTTCATAGGGCAACTGGCATGCAAGAATTTGACTCTTATTTCTTATAATACTCACCTGATGGTGTTCTGGATCTTGACTCATGTCCCTGGGGCAGACCACAGCAGCAATGGCTAAGCTGTTCAGGGATGGTGCCAACTGCGGAAATGCAACCATTAATAAGATGCATTTATTCTAGCATTAATGCACCCTCACCTGACCATTTCAATTAACTTGAAGATATTTAAAGCTAACTGCGACTTATTTTTACAAATAAGAGTGCGGTAACTGTGGATTCATTTATAATACCCCCCCCCCCCCAAAAAGTGTTAAATTAGCGCTTTGAATAAGTTTTCACAGTGAAGGTAATTGTGTTATAAGGGAAACAAAATAAATTATGTCGAAGAGCTTTGTGAATATTTAGATGAACACAAAGACAGTGGAGAAAATAAAGGGATTTAGATAATTAAATCTCTACTTGAACTTACTTTCCCAATGTACTAAAAATAATAAAGTTGAAGATGAATGAAATATAATGTTCTAAAGGCTCAGTTTCCAGATATTTCTCCTCGGGATTGGAAAATTACAAATGGCATTAAATCATTTGATCAGGGAAGGAAGAAAAACTAGATTCCACAAGCCTAAAATCATAAACAAAATAATTCTAGGGCCAGCAGTAATTGCAGGGAGGTTACTGATATCTATTTACAGAGGTAGGAGAAACATTGAGGAAGTATGAATTGCTTGAATAGAATCAGCATGGATGAGTGACAAATACAACATGTTTGAGGACAAACATGATGATTTCAAAATAAAAAGAGAGATAAAGTGTTGGAGTAATTCAGTGGATCAGGCAGCATCTCTGGAGAACATGGACAGGTGATGTTTCGGGTAGGAAGCCTTCCCCTCCATGATTACAGCTGTTTGAAACAAATGTCTGTAGTTCCTTGTAAATAACATCCTCTACAATGTGAATCAGCTTTGCAAATGCGCGGGGCAAATGTAGGGACACGTACTGTCTTCCACATGGTTTTTGCTGCAACTTGTAACAGAAATCTGACAAAGAAAACCTCTAATACAATAAATACTGAAGGCATTCCGTTTACCCACCTAATGGTGAAGGGGAATAGGGCCTGGACGATCCAGTGGAGAGTCTGCGATTGGGGTTTTGTGGTGCATCAGCCGCGGCTGGTGACCCTCCAGTTGCCTTCATGAAACCCATTGGGCTTGTGTTAGATCTCTTTACCATTCCCGACCTGAGAAATTCAAGAAGTTAGCAGTGAATGCACAACAACGTTGATTTGCATCATGCTGTACATCACAGGCTCCTTCACACAAGCACTAATTGCATTTAGACTTTAGAGATACAGCGTGGAAACAGGCCCTTCGGCCCACCGAATCCGTGCCACCCAGCAATCACGCCATACGCTAGCACTATCCTACACACGAGAGACAATTTACAATTTTTTTTTTTACAGAAGCCATTTAACCTACAAACCTGTACGTCTTTGGAGTGTGGGAGGAAACCGGAGCACCTGGAGAAAACCCATGTGGTCACAGGGAGAATGTACAAACTTCGTACAGACAGCACCCATAGTCAGGACCAAACATGGGTCTCTGGAGTGGTGAGGCAGCAACTCAACCGCCACCGGTGTGCCTCGTTGTTCAATAAGGGCAAAATAGAATATCTTAAAAAAGGAATGCAGAGGTTTAGGGAGGGGGCTTACACAGAATGGATCCCCGTTGATAATGAATGAAAACCACTAGGGCCAGACACACAAGAGACTGCAAATGATGAAATCTGAAGCACAAAAAAAAGAAAAGCCAAGGAGGAACTCAGCAGGTCAGACAGCATCTGTGGAGGAAAATGGATAGGTGATGCTCGGGTTGGGATCCTTCATTTGGTCAGAAAGAGTAGAGGGGAAGTAGCTAGGATAAAGAAGTTGGGGAGAGAACTCTAACCCCCCCCCCCGATAGAGTTGCTGCCTCACAGCGCCAGAGACCCTGGCTTGATCCTGACCTATGGTGTTGTCCGTGTGGAGTTTGCACGTTCCCCCTGTGACACACATGGGTTTCCTCTGGGTTCTCCGGTTTCCTCCCACATCCCAAAGACGTTCGGGTTTGTAGGTTAATTGGCCTCTGTGTATTGCCCCCAAGATGTGGATGTGAAACTAGGATGACATAGAACTAGAGTGAACGGATGGTTGGCATGGAGTCGATGGGCCCGTTTCCTGCTGCATCTCTGAACTAAACTAATTCCAGAATCTGCAGTCTTTTGAGCTTCACATCACCTCCCAGCCTCTGTCGCTATCTCCACCCTTTCCTCCCTAATGTGGCTTATTTGCCAATCAACCCCATTTTACCTGCAATCACCTATTGCTTACTAGCTCTTGCCCCATTTCACCGCCCTCCCCAACTTCCATACTGAGGGGCTATTTCCCCTCAACTCTTTCAGTCCAGGTGAAGTGTCTCAACCCGAAATGTCAATTATCCATTTCTCTCCACAGATGCTGCCTGGACCGACAAATTCCCTCAGCAGCTTTCAAGAGTCCCAGAAATGGAGTGTTGGAAAGGTCTTGCAGGATCATCGGTGGCTGTCGGGATACCGTGGGGTAAGGACTTGGGAGGGAGCAGAAACTGGAGATGAACTTTAAAAGTGAAGCTTTACCAGACAGACGATCCATTAAATCAACCAGCACTAGGATGGTGTATGAACAGGCAAATCATCAGAGCACCAAATTCTAAGCATCAGAGTCTTGGATAGCTCCTATCTACATAGTGAAACTTTCCGCAGTACTCTCCATTAATCCAGTCTTTTTTGGAAAAGGGGGCAATTATTTCTAGAGTTTCACGTGCTTGAAATGCCAAGTGATCTCACAACATTCTTGTCTTTTTGAGCTCTTTAATACATCTTAATGTGGTCTTATGGAAGTCTAGTTTACCAAAGCAATGGCAACAATACAGGAGTAGAATCCGGTTTTAAGTTTTTTTTTTTTAATGGTACAAAGTGCTGGAGTAACTCAGCTGGTCAGGCAGCATCTTTGGAAAATGTGGATAGGTGACATTTTGGGTGGGGACCCTGCTTCAGACCGATTGTGGTAGGTGGAGAACGCTGGCAGAGATGTGGGGGTGGGATAATACCTGATAAGTGATAGGTGGATACAGGCGAGTGTGGGGTGGGGAAGACGGGAGGGTTTGTTTGGCAGTTTTTTTATCATGACTTGGAAGCACCAGATTCTACTGACACAGAAGCAATTAGCAAAGAACACGAATTGAACATTCTTGTGGACAAGGAGAACATCAGCTTAATCATCCATGTAGACAAGTTTTCACTTGGTGCGTTTCTAATGACTAAAGTAGCATCTGCTGGCAAGTCAAGCAACTTCTTGACATCGTCGGCCTCTTTAGCACTTACGTCATATACATATATTCCCTTCCAGTTAAAAAAGTCTTCCTGAATTTTGTGCAATTATCTTCTCGCTAAATTACTAGCTAACGGATGATTTGTCCTATTTATATTACATTCTTTTGCAGATGGCAACTGGTTTTTAACTGGGTTTGTGGTAAAAGCTGACCTCAGATTCTACCTCCAGGTGGCACAACACACAAGTATTGCTGCTCTCTATCAATGCTGCTGCCCTTTACGATTTACAGTTGCTGGGTTTAATAGATTTTACACAATGTCTAGTTGTAAATTTAGAAACATTTACAACATTTTCGTACAGGGAAGTCCATGTTGATGCGGTTTTCTGCCTTTAAATATATAAAAAATATTTTGTTTCTTTATTCTGGACTCCCCTGCAACACACCCACCAATTGTGAGAAGGGTCACTGACTTGTCACACACTCCCACGTCACTGCAATGACCTTGCTACCATTCAGATTGCTTTACTTTGTCATGAACAAGCCTCTTCTTGTGGCACCTTAAACATCATAAAAGGGACCAGAAAATTAAATTGGAGAACCCCAAGGTGGAAAAAACACTCCATTATATGGGAAATAGTTGAACAGTATAAAACTAGAGAAATAGAATGTAAATGCTCAATATATCACATTGAAATTTCTTACTGCGATTTAACAACATATTGAGACTTATTCAAGTGTGCCTTAAAACAAATAAAGGAAACTAAGGTTTTTTTACTCATTACCAAATGATATCCTGTGCCATTATTGAGCCAACAAGTGACATTGCAAAACCGCTTTATCTGCTCATTGCTATTCTGGGGACTTGCTATAGACAGTAAGACTCCATTAATCCAGTAGGCTTTGGACTTTAGTGGTATTGGACCAGCAGATTTTACAGACTGTTTGATGCCATTCTTACAAGCATTATTATACTGATTCTCGAACACACGTATAATTTTCTTTTTTTAGAAGGGCAGAGTTTAAAGGAGATGTGTGGGGCAAGGTTTTTTTTTAGAACACAGAGTGGTGAGTGCCTGGAACATGCACTGCCAGGAGTGATGGTGGAGGCAGATACGATAATGATGTTTAAGAAGCTCTTAGATAGGCACATAATATGGATGGATATGAATCATGTGCAGGCAGATGAAATTAGTTTATCTTGGCATCATGTTTAGTACAGATATTGTGGATCAAAGGGCCTGTTCCTGTGCTGTAATGTTCTAAGCTCTATATACAAGTGCCTCAAATCATCATACTGAGTATTTCAACATTTTATTTCAGCATTTTCCTACTGTGCAGACTTTGGACCACAAATGCATTTTAAGCTGCAGGATGCACACTGACATACTGAAAAGTAAATTATTTATTTTCAATCTCAATTGAGGTTCTGAACTTGAATAACAACGTCACTGGTGGAGTCATAAAGGTCCATACTCAGTGGAGTTTCTTCATCTCAAATATCTACGACTCCAACCACCTCACATGCTGTAAACTTCAGATACAAACTTTATGTTTTAAAATATAGAGTAAAACTTATGCTTTAGAGTTTGGGAAATGGACTTCCTAGAAAGGCCAATAATTTTTTGTTCATCTTGAGTTAAGTTGCCTAGATGATAAATTGTGAACTGGGAAACACTACTCAAATCAGACAGGACTTAAGAGCCTGCTCTGTTATTTTTAAATATAGTTAGAGACAACCACACAGGTATAGGTGCATGTTACATAAAGACTAGAGTAAGTGCATGCTATCACTCTCACAACCCACATTGTTTTCAATCCATTTCCTGCCGGCTTCGAGCCTTGTCAATACCTGACTCATTCTCTTTTGTCATCCCATTTGCAGACTGCTTCCCACCAGCTTCTGCAGGACACCATTGATGCATATCTTGGTTGCTAATGCAAATGACCTGCAGGCTCCTGCCATCGGCAAAAACTCCAAGATCAACTTCCAGCAAATGACTTGATGTGCCCATCCCACACTATACAAGCCTGTGCAACAGTTGAAAGCTCCTGTACTCAATTATCCCAGCAATGGCACTCTGAGCAACATCTCACTGATCTGCTGAAACACCTCAATGTAAAATCCACTTCCTTCTGTAATTGAATGTAATTAGTTGAAATAGTCAAGTGAATAAGGAGCTTATATCATTTCATCCCTGAACAAATTAATCACTAATTTCAACCTTTTAAAAAAAGGCTGTGGCAGTTTATTGTATATTTTACACTTTTTCTTGCAAATGGGAACAAAAGCTTTTAAGATTTTACTTAAGAGAGTGTGAAAACAGGCCCTTCGGCCCACCGACTCAGTGCCAACCAGTGATTACCCCGTACAATAGCCATACCATACATACTAGGGACAAACTACAATTTGTACTGAAGCAAATTAACCTACATACCTGCACATCTATAGTGTGGGAGGAAACCGGAGCACCCAGACAAAACCCACGTGGTCACGGGGAGAACAAGCAAATTCCGTACAGACAGCACTTGTTCACAGAACAGATGCTGGTGAAAGCTCTAGCGGATATCTCGATGAAACTAGTACTTATATTTCAGAAGAGAAGTCAGGTTACGCGACGGTGAAAAACTTGTAGATTCTTTGTACAGGACAACACACACAAGCATTTTAGGGTGACCTGGTAAAATACATAGAACAGCAAAACAATCACATACCTGGGTGATCCATAGGGGTTAGCGTTGTGGCTGGAAATGACATGCAGGTTCTGTTCAATCCGCTGGTAGTTTCTGATCTGAGTAGGGACAGGGATTGGAGCTGACTCAGTACGGGGAGACACTGGAGGTGGGCACTGCCTGGAGTCAAAACACAACAATCCGTCAGGAGGCAGGTATTTCAGCTGCTTGATGTACCCAAACCATTAAATAACTAATACTTCAGGAGCCAGATAGAAAGGAGCGAGTGAGTAGCTGCTATTCGACATGAAGCTGGCAAGCTGCTGTTTTTGTCTTGTAAACAACCTCCCACTTGAATTATGACTGCCTACTGCACAAAACTCTTCACAAGCCTTCTTTCAACTTTGTCTGGGTTAACCAAATAAGCTTTACTTCAGTGAAGGTTTGTTGTCAACAGAATAAGGAAGCTCTCCACGTGATGTGTTTCACACCCCCTTTCTTTCCACATGCCGGCACATCAATTACATAAAATCTAGAAGTTCTAAGAAAACAAATTGAGGGAACACAGCTAGGAACACTTTGTCCCAAAGCAGCAGTGATGGCATTCTAGAATTTAAAAGGTGGCAATCAACATAACAACGGAAGTGAGTCACAAGAGGGGGGAAAAAAAATCAAAACAACTGATAGTTCAAGAGCAGGTCAGCAGCACATGCTGACAAATGTATCTCAGACCGCCTGACGTTCAGTATCCCGTATTCAGTTTAAGCTAATGACAGCTGCAAAAGACACTCCTGCTGGAGTCGTCCTTCTCAATTGAATTTCCAAGAACTTCGGCCGAATGAAAACACAAGCTGGATTTGTTTTAAAAAAAGTTAACCCTTCCCTGGCCAGATGGAAACAATGCATTCCCTGTATTTTCTGAATGGCGATGATTAAATTTAGTACTGCTGGTAAACACTATGAACAATCTGTAAAGGTCACCTGTAGTTCTGATGAAAGTTCATCGACCCAAAACATTCTCTCTCCACAGATGCTGCCTGATTGGCTGAGCATTTTCAGCATTTCCTGTTTTTAGTTCAGGGTTATTGATCACCTCCTGGTCTCTAACTTATGCAGACTTCTCAAACATTTCTCAGAAATGTTTTGAAGTCTTTAACATTCTGTTTGCGGCATCTGAACTGTACAGAACACTGGTTGCTCCATACAGAACGTCCTGCTTGCTAACTAATGGTCAAACCGGCTTTCAAGCCTTTAAATGGCTGGCAACCTCCCTCTGGTGATGTCTGCAGAGGGGTGGTGGTGGAGGGGGATGGGGAGGGCAGGTGGGAGTTTGGCAGGTGCAAAATACTTAAAAGTCTTCTGCTTTTATTTTATGCAGCTGGATGAAGAAAAGCATTATACAACTACTGAACAGGAAAACAATAAAACAAAATAAACCGAGACTTGGGGGGGAGGGGGGGGGGGGGGGGGGGGGGGGGGGGGAAGGAGGGCAGGGAACAAAAAAAAGTCTGCTTATGTACATTTATGACATATAGCAATTGTCAACAAAATTAAACAGCATTACTACCCAAAGTAACACAATTGAATCGCTAAAGTAATTGTTAAATGTTATTCAATGATAAATGTTTTTTTCATAATTTGCTTGTGTGAAGTCTGCACATTCTCCCAGTGACCCTGTGGGGTTCTCTCCAGGTGCTTTAGTTTGTTGCCACATCGCAGACTCACACGGTCGGTGTGGGCAAGTTTGGCCATAGGCATGACTCTATGGCATGGATCGCTAGGTGAATTGTTGGTTGTAAATTGCCCTTAGTATCAAGGTGAGTGGGTGAAACCTGAGGGAGTTGACGGGAAAGTGGAGAATATAAAATGATGAGATTCATGTAGAAGTAACGAACAGGAGCCGAATGTCAGCAAGGACTTGGTGGGGAAATGGCCCGTTTCTGTGCTGTATATCTCTCCAACTAAAGATAGACACAAAAAGTTGGAGTAACTTAGCGGGACAAGCAGCATCTCTGGAGAGAAGGAATGGGTGACGTTCTGGGTCGAGACCCTTTTTCAGACTGAAGGGTCTGAAGAAGGGTCTCGACCCGAAACGTCACCCATTCATTCTCTCCAGAGATGCTACCTGTTGAGTTACTCCAACTTTTTGTGTCTATCTTCGGTTTAAGCCGGCATCTGCAGTTCCTTCCTACACATATATCTCCATCTATATCCTTACAGTTCAAATTCATCCCAAGAAGGGCAAACAGTTTACCCCCAGACTCCAATCAGACAAAATTTGAGGAGTACACAGCAGTAATACAGATTCACAATTCCCAGATCACATCCTGCCTAGGAATAAGAAATCAATTGCAGAGGACATGAACTCCATCCCAGTATATTACACATTATGTGAAAAGCACCGTTATTGAGTTGCGTATATTAGTCTGAACAAAGTGAAGGCAATATGCCAGACAATAAAATGTATTTAAAGCACAGTTAAACAAGAAGCTTTTGAAAACAGGACTCCTGAGGAGATGCAGTGATTATATGTTTTAAGTGATATGACATGGAGCAAGACAGACAAGAAGTCTTCCAGTTTCAATTAAACACAAAGTGCTGGAGGAACACTTGTCTGTGGCCAACGTCTGTGAAGAGATTAGACGAGCGATGGTTCAGGTTGGGATCATTCTTCAAGCTGACATGCATTGTACCATCTACATGATACTCTGTAGCAACTCACTGAGACTCTTTAGACAGCAACTTCTAAACAACACCTCAAAAGCAGGGGAATACCATCCGTTAAATATTGCCCACCAGGCCACACACTATCCTGACTTGGAAATTCACTATTCTTTCACCGTCACTGGGTCAAACTCTGAAATTCCCTCCCTAACAGTATTGTGGGTTTACTCAGACTTCAGGACTGCAGTGATTCAAGAAGGCTGGAGTACCTTCTCAAGGGCAACTAGGGGTGAGATATTCAATGCTGGCCCAGCCGACAAAAAGTTACATCCCTTGAATCAATGTTAAAAGCAATTTTGAAAATACATCTATACTGCTCAATCTGATAAACATAAAATGTATTTTTTTTAAATTGAAATGTAAATGAATAAAATGAGTCATAATCCAAATCTTTTCTCCCACAAAAAAGTAGAATTGAAAACATCAATACTTGACTTGTATTTTAAATCATTGTAACACAATTACAGTAAATAATTTTTATTGCTGTTTTTGAATTACAATATTCCAATATTTATTCTGCATCAACTATTAACTACTCCCTGTCTGATGCTCTTGCTTGAAACTACCAAGTTAAATAAAATGTAGAAAATTAAAAGCAACAGTAGGTTCAAGATATACACAACCCCCCTCCCCATGCCCCACCTGGACTCATACCTGTTTTTACCCTCCCTCTTCCTCTGCCTTCACAATTTGCAACTCTTCCATCCTCGCCTCAACGTATGTCTTTTTATCTCTGGCCTTTCTCCAAACATCTGCCTATCAAAACCTCCCCATACCTGCCTCTACCTATTACTTGCCAGGCTTCATTCTGCCCTTTCATCCAGCTTTCTTCCCTGCCATCACCACAATCAGTCTGAAGAAGGGGCTCGAGCCAAAACGCCACCTCCCCATGTTCTCCAGAGATGCTGCCTGATCCACTGAATAAACTCCAGCACTTGGTGTATTTTTTTCACGAAGATTTACATTCCATTCTATAAAAACTAAGGCTCAACTTCAAATAAACATTTCTGCAATGAAATGGTTAAAAAGCAATTGTGTTGCTCATAATCAAGAAGAAAAAGTGCTGAAAATCAGAAGAAAAACTGAGATGCATAGAAATTTATTTTCTCAATGGGAAGTAAATCTCCAGGATTCTCTTCCCATTGGTGGTGTGGGCCAAATCATTAGATATATTTAAGGTGCAGATATCCAAATGTTTGAACGATCAAGGAAATGGCTATGAGGAACTGGCAGAAAAGAGTAGTTGACAGCAGAATTGGTGAGCCACATCTTATTATGCATAGTTATATTTTTGTCTCACATTTAAAATGCATGTTTGAGCCTCGTCTTGTCTGATACTTCACTGCTGGAACTAGGAGGTTGTTGCTGTTTGTCCTTCGGGTTCGAAGATAACTATGATTTCACTTTCAATCTTATTATTTCGACCGCTGATTGGGATCCCCGCCGAGGTTGAAGTCAAGCCGTCGGCCTCACTCTCTCGTCCTGGCCTATCGGGTTCCAGCAGCAAGACATAGTCGAGTCGGCTGGGGACAGGTCAGGATGCAGTGGATGGCCAGAAGTGTCCTACGTATCTCACTCTGCCCTGTTTGCGCTCCACGACGCTTTGCTGGGATCGTCTTTCTGCCCGTGGAACCTTCTGGTGGTTTCCTCCGCGCAATCTGCTAGGTAGACAAGCCCCAAGCCGCTGGAACCAACGACTTGCCGACTGTACTTGTGGCATACACACAAGACAGTGGAGACATCGTGGGGGCGGGGGTAATCCTGCGGCTAATCCAACGGCTTGGGGGGACGGTCGAGACCGGGGCGCCGGCGAGGCTTCTGTCCCGGCCCGGGAGACCTGGCCTCCAGTCGCCTCCAACCCGGCCGTGTTGCCCCCGGGAGGCAGGGTCGTCCTGGCCCTGGCCGCCCGCGTTGTACGAGGAGTGGCGGTCGTGGCAGCGCGGCGGGGCGAAGGCGGCGGCCGCCGGAGGCCCGCGGTAAGAGGAACTAGGAGGCACCATCTTTGAGATGATACATTACCATGAGGAAACATTAGTCAAGTAATAAGCTTTGAGTCATTGTGTTACACAACATGGAAACAGGTTCTTCAGCCCAACTCGTCTGTGCCAAACAAAATGTCTCCCTGAGCTAGTCCCATTTTCCTGCATTTAACCCAAATCCCTCTTGGACCATTCATTATTTGGCAACGGATCAGGCAAAATGGATTAGAAGAAAACAACAGGTTTTAAACTGCAAAAAAAAAATGTCTGCAGCTTTGAATAAATTGGGAAGATATAAGATACATTTGTAGAAAACTAACTTTAAAACTGATATCTCCTGGAGTTAGAAGAGCACCAAAAAGATAATGAGTTAGAAAATGAATCAGTTATAAGACACTGGAAAAAGGTTAAAGTTATTGGAGGCTGCTCACTGCACTCGCTTGTCTTACAGAGAAGTTTGCAAATATGATCAGTACAGATGACTTTTAACAACAGTGATACCCGATGACAAGTACACAGGTTATTTTGAACTTTACTTGAAAGTATTTCTTCATGCTTCATTTAACACAAGCAGGTTTGGTTGCTTTCTAGAGAGTGTTGTGTATCTTGGCTCATCCTCCCGAGTTCCTTTCCTACCCAAAAGATGTTAAATTTCTTCACAGATATTGGGGCTAATGGTCAAAAATCTGAAGTCGGCTGATCTGAAATGCTAATAGTTAACAAGAATTTTTAAACCACAGCCCATCACGAATTTAACAATACCTGTGTATCAATGGCAAAAACAAGTTTCATTTTGTTTCTTCAAATTTACTCTCGCAGGACTTCAGGGTCTTAGAGATAATTAAACAGAGTGAGATTTTCTGCAAGTTCTGACCAAAATAATTTTGTATTGCATTTTCCATAATCGTTTAGTGGGTTCAAGATAAAATTCACCGGGTCAGGCTCCTGACTAGAAATAAATTGAGTGTTTCCTGGTTTAAAGTAGACATACTGCTGATTAAAGAACGCACTTCAAACTGTCCTTATTAAAAATTATTTTTCACATTAAAATGCATTTCAATTTATTAAGAAAACAACTAGTGTATAACGTAGCTATCAAATGTTCAGTATAACTTTTTTTTCATAAAACAGACATTTCCAATCATCTTAAATTGGCTTGTCCACAGAGATAGATTGTCATTAGAGGTTAAATTTTGCTGATGAATGCCTTTGCAACTCCATTAGCAAAACTACACCAGGTTACCACTCTATAATATCTATGTTTCTTTACACAGCCTACTATGGTAGCTCATGGAAGATGTAATGTTTGCAATTGTGCAATGATTTTTAGAGTAACTTAAGCAATGCAAATTCAAGCGGATTTTAGGTATAATCTTTTGATTGTGGCACACATGGAAACTCGGCCCCATACTATTTTATTCCTTTATAAAATCTATATGAAGGTCCTACCTGTTGGCTGAGCTAGAAGAGCTGGACCTGGATGAGGCTGAGGAAGGTCTCTGCAGTGTAACTGAGCCCCCCGAAGAGGTTAAAGGTGACTGCCTAACAGGTTTGTGAAGAAAGAAAATCAGGGTACGTATTTACTTTGCTATTTTGAATCTGATAATTAATTCACCATAATTTCAGGAGTCTTTCCAACCCAACACCCCCTCTTATGGCTGACTGAGTTTTTATATCTGGCATAATTTCTGGACAGTACCTGGAGGAAGTAACACTGATTTTTATTTTGCCACCAATTTAGTTTTTATTTTATGAGTCATGCTGAAAGGAGGTGAATTTTGGGAAACAATGTACTTTTATGGGTTGGTCAATCTCAGGAGTAAAATATTAAATATTTATTAAAAATAGATACACATTATAATCCAGATCAATAGTAGTTAAATTATTGGAAGAGTACAGATAGATCTGCCTACTATTTAAGGGTTATCTTGGATGTGATCACACACTCTTTTTTCAACTGCAAACAGGTTCCTTCATTCCTCTCCCAGCATCTCCACCAAGAGGCTGTTTGAAAAGGTGTCAAAGACACTTCTAGTTTAACAGGTTATACAAGTTCATTTTGGCCTCATCTCACACTTACACGTTTCTCCAGTTTCTCTCTCTCTCTCTCTCTCTCTCTCCTCATGCTCTCTGCAAACTCATCAGTCCAGAAGAACCACCTCCATGTCCCTCTACTCTATTCCCAATAAACCACCAACATTTCCTCCAGGCTGTAGAAGGGTCTCGACCCAAAACATCACCTATCCATGTTCTACAGAGATGTTGGCTGACCGGTTGAGTTACTTCAGCACTTTGTGTCTATCTTTGGTATAAATCAGCACCTGCAGTTCTTTCTTTTCAACATTTTACTGTTTCTTTCTTCGGGTACTGCTGTAACCCCTACTTTGTCATCATCACTCTACTCCTCTAAAGACATTAAATGTTCAATTTTTATAAACACGCAATCCTCTGAAATACCTGTGCCCAAATTTAAACTGTCCCATGATGAGGGACTATACCTTCAACTGCACAGGGTCTCAGCAATGGAACCGCCACCAAAGCCCATCGCCACCTTTCCTTTGCATCTTCAAATATAAAATCTACTTTTTTTCCCATCAAGCACCTAGACATCTGAGCTAATGACATCTTGAATTGCATCATTTAAAAAAAAAAAGATAATAATGCTCTCCAGAACCTTGGGATGTTCTCGCTGGTTTACCATATAAATGTGAGTTGATCAAACAGTCATCTAATGCTGCCTTCTACTATTTGCAGGAGTTTGCAAAAAAAAAGGACGGTTACTTAAGGAAATCAATATTGTTAATGAATATGTCTAGACATCTTCAGCATAGTTCACACAAGCAACATATGTTGCATCATACAAGCTCACATGAGGTATGCTAGCATTAAGGCAAGGTAAACTACTTTTATTTCCCACTCTCTAAGCTTGTATTACCTAGAGTAATTAAATGGACCCCACCCAAAAGTCAGGAAATCATGCCCAAATTTAATCGAGCCTGAACACAAGACCCTGACTGTTCAATGTGCCCGATGATCCCCACTGTCACAGTATTATCGCAACATTGCTTATTCAATGATGTTCGTTCCCCAAAATAGTCAATAAAGCTGCAATATACCTTCATAGCAAATACTCTGTGAAATGGCTTTCAAACAGTCTTATATAAATTTAGTTTAGGTACAGATTTATTTTGAAGTTAGACACTGAACAATAAGAAACAAAATCCAAGATTTAAAAAAAAAAGTCCACTGACTCATCTGACAGGCTAAACAAACATTATTCTCCCCATATCTGATGTCCTCCCTTCTCCTCCACCCACACAAGTGATCCGGTAAAGAAGCAAAGTTCTGAAATTGTTGGGATTATTAATGGACCATTAATTATTAATGCACCCAGTTGCATAATTTTATTGAACATGCATACATTGTAATTAGGCTAACACTTTTGTTATAACAGCAGAAAGAGAAAAACAATAAAAGCTCTTTGAATATTATTATTAGGAATACCTTCTATACTTTAAAAAAAAAAGGCAGTATCTCTGGAGAACATGGATAGGTGACGTTTCAGATCAGGGAGAAAGGTCCCGACCCGAAATGTCACCTATCCACATTCTCCAGAGATGCTGCCCGACCCGCTGAGTTACACCAGCACTTTGTGTCCTTTAAAAAACAAAACAGCCCTGTAGTTTCTTGTTTCTACTTTTTATACTTAAATTCTTGGTCCCATCCCCTTGGGGGAAAAAAAGAAAACCAAATATGCTCTGATTTATCTGAGGTTGAAGGATGGACAAGTTCTTGCCCACAGACCTGTTCAAGCATTATGAATCTTGAACATGGTCACTGCCAGCCTTAAAGAAGTCACTATTTAAGTGACACCAACCTAATTTACTCCAATAGATAATACATTTCATTCTAAAACAAACAGGACATGTCCGTTAAGTTGGTTTTTCTTCATGTTTTTAATGATGAAGTATTACTGCAAGTCTTTCCTCCCTCTAGACAACAGTGCTAAAGTATAAAATATAAAAATGTATACGCACCCGCCACACATCAGAAATTCACTGGAAGCTCGTCTGCCCACTGTCCCCAATGGCATGTCATCTGCACAAAGTTTCAAAACAGATTGAGAGGCATAAACTTTGTTGGGAACACCAAAAACATTTCCAATAAATACAAACTGGTTAAGATAATCTAAATAGTTACAAATATTGCTTCACATAAGTGCCATAGCTCTTGAAGGAAGTTGGATTCGGGAAAACGATGACGCAATTGTGTCAACAATCTAAATATATTTTCTGATCCTGTATTTATCATACATAAACAATGGTTGCTACGGAAGAAAGTTTTGTAATATATCATCTGTACATAATTAATAAGGAACTAATAAAAAAAAATCAACTTTCAAACTTTTGGCTTGTTTATTATGTTATCTCTTGAGTATGTGTTTACAAACCCGTTGCACTATTGTGAGAAATAATTTCATTGTTCCATTTTGGTACATAGGACAATTAAACACCCTTGACCAGATCCTTAATGGAACTACTTTAGACTTGGCCATTAATTTAGTCAATTCAGTTCTCTGTAATATTTTAAACACCAACTTACCCTTTCAACATCAACTTGAGATCAATAGTTGACCTTTTGCTTATTTTTGTGGATAAAAGGTCAAGATGAAATCTGTGCTGTGCAGTACCAAGAGAGTATTGTATTGCTTGGGATGCTATCTCTTAATTACTCAACCAAATACCTTTCTGTCTCCAAATAAACACAGAAGATCCCATAGAACTATATGAAGAGCTGGGAGTTCTCCCACTAACCCAGGTTATTTTACCTCTACGATTGAAGAAGGGTCTCGACCCGAAACGTTACCCATTCCTTCTCTCCTGAGATGCTGCCTGACCTGCTGAGTTACTCCAGCATTTTGTGAATAAATACCTTCGATTTGTACCAGCATCTGCAGTTATTTTCTTGTATTAATATAACAGATTATTGCTGTTTGCAAGTACCTATGTGAGTCACAGGAACACTGCAGTACAATAACGGCCTCTTAAAAGAATTTCAGTAGTTGTGAGGAACTGGGATCCCTTAAATTGTTCAACATGTCTCATGCTCACATTGATACCAAAGTCAAAAGCTGCTTTCAAATTGTGTTTAGCATTCTTCTCTATTAAATCACACATGGGAGCAATACAAGGAATGCCTAAATCCCTGGAGCCAACAAAAAAAAATCAACTTTATTATCAGTGGATTCTAAGTTACTGGGACTGTTACATAGACTCTAAAAAATTACTTAGACTTATTAAGATGAACTACATTAAAAAAAACCAGATAACACTACACATCCAATCAGTTTAGTTCAGAGATACAGCAAGGAAACAGGCCCTTCGGCTCACCAAATCCATGCTGACTAACGATCATCCATACACTAGTTCAATCCTACACTCTAGGGACAATTTACAAAGCCAATTAACCCACAAACTTGCACTTCTTAGGAGTATGGGAGGAAACCGGAGCACCCAATGATAACCCACAAAGTCACAGGGAGAATGTACAAGCTCTGTATAGACAGCACCTGTAGTCAGGATCGAATCCGGGTCGCTGGTGCTGTAAGGTAGCAACTCTATCACTGTACCACCTCAATATAAAAATAATTCATGTGGATAAGATATAATTCGTGCAACAGAAGTATACATTTTGGAGAAACAAGGAACTGCAAATGCTGGTTTACACAAAGGGACACAAAATGCCAGATACTCAGCAGGTCAGGCAGCATCTCTGGAGAACATGGATACGTGACCTTTTGGGTTGGAACTCTTCGCATACCTCGAGAAACTTCTGAAACCAGCCTGTGATTTGTTTAAAAGTGCAAATTGGAACAGTTCCATTGGAACCTCCAGTATAACACTACAGCCAATGCACATAATAGCACAAAATGCCAAAATTACGTATGAACATGCTCAACTGGATAAATTAGCAAGATAATGTAAACATCCACTTGTCATTGATTATGTTTTTATTCATCAGTGATTCATTCATAGAAAGATTAGCTGCTACCCCTGGACTCCCATGAGCAAGGACACCAAGCTGCAGCTTTCATTTAAGAATGAATCGAGTTCAATCCTCAAACTACTATTAGACATCCCCAATCCTACACAACAGAAATCACAATTTGGATTATTTTAGTTACCTTAAAACCAAATGTTCAAATAATTGAATGGCATCTTCAAATCCAATTGATACAAATCTTGAAATCCTACAGAATTTTAAAACATTTGACTTATTCAGTCCTTACACAAATGACTCATGGCAAATTCAGAAAGGGCAAGGAAGAGGTGAATCGTTGCAGAAAAATGAATGCAAATATGAATTTATTCAATATATTCATAGTAATGGAAGACTGCATTTGCAGGCAATTATTTGATTATTTGAGTGTGCAAGATCTCTATTTTGGACATTCCGATTCGTTAGAATAAAGCATTTTAAATTCAATGCAGCAATGCATTTTAGCCATGAATGCAAAATAATTTTTTTAAAGGTTCCGAGGACAAAAACAAAAAGTAAATGTCCACAAGTCATTAGACAATAGACAATAGGTGCAGGAGGAGGCCATTCGGCCCTTCGAGCCAGCACCGCCATTCAATGTGATCATGGCTGATCATTCTCAATCAGTACCCCATTCCTGCCTTCTCCCCATATCCGCTATCCTTAAGAGCTCTATCTAGCTCTCTCTTGAATGCATTCAGAGAATTGGCCTCCACTGCCTTCTGAGTCGGTAAACAGACTCCAATAGCCAATGAACAGAAGTGCAGTCAACCTGCTCAAGGAGTCTTAGGTCTCCCTCCTCGTCTCTAAAGATTTGAAACTATTGAAACAAACCAACAAAATGCAGAGCAGTTGCTTACATGACTGATCAGAAGAGATGCTATGTGGAACAAGAACAAAGTCATCCGTGTCACACGAAGAATTCTTGCTGCCACTACTTGCAGAATCTTTGGAAACCTGCAGATAGTTCGGAGGACCCAAAGGTGGGGAAGACAACGTGTCCTCCTGTATCCTTTGCATGTCAGGTAATGACTGAAGGGGGAAAAAAAAACAAGTTACAAGATATTAACCGTACAATCATGAAATCCCACAAATAATATTTCAGCTATTCTGCAAAGTTTCTTTTTGGGCAAAAGACAAATTCGGATCTTAACTTTTGTACATTATCCTTTGTTGATTTCAGTTGCATATTTAGATCACGTTATAAAACATGCAGCTACATTTGATTAGTGTATCTTGTTTATATTTACTCTGCTCACAGCAGTATAATCAAATATTGGGCGATCCTTGAAAGATGAGGCACATTCAAAGTTACCAAGGTTACATCAAGACACCTAAACACTCAAGAATGTTTGAAAAATTCTATTATTGAAGATAGTAGTAACTGCTTCTAATTTGCCTCCATCTGATCTAAAGAGTTGAACGCCATGTCACATAACACATTTGACTATGCAATATGCCAGCTTTGGATATAAATATTCATTTTAACTATAAAAGATTAACAGCCATTAAGCTGTGACATTTAAGACTCGGGCAAGTGGGACCAGCTAGGTTAAACTTGGTTGACGTGGACATATTGGGACAGAGAACCTGTTTCCGTGCTGTATAGATCTGACTTTAATCGGCAATGAACTATACTAGTGATTGGGAAGATTATGTATCAAGCTCAGAATTTAAATTCGTGAGAGTAGTATTGTCAGAATTCTGTCGTTCCAACAGGTAGCTAAACTTTAAGACACTGCTGGCGTTAAAGAAAGGAATGAAGTTTTATAGGACTTCGGTTAGGGCACTTTTGGAATATTGCGTGCAGTTCTGGTTACCCCGTTACAGGAAGGATGTGGAGGCTTTGGAAAGGGTGCAGAGTAGGTTTACCAGAATGATACCTGGATGGGGAGGGGGTGTATTAGCTACGGAGAGGTTGGACAGAAAAGGAGATTGCTGGGAGACCAGATTGAAGGATATAAAATGATGAGTGGCATAGATAGGGTAGATTTTTTCCCCCAGGATGGAAAATTCAAATACTAGAGGGCATAGTGTTAAGGTGAAAATGGCAAAGTTTAAAGGAGATGCGCAGGGAAGTTTTTTTTTACACAGTGGGTGGTGAGTGCCTGGAATGCACTGCTGGCAGTGTTGGTTAAGGCAGATAAGACAGTGGCATTTTAGAGACTTTTGGATCAGCATTAGGATACACAGGGAATGAAGGGATATACCTTCTGTGCAAGTAGATAAGAGATGGCCTTGATATCATATTCGGCACAGACATTGTGGACTGAAGGGCCTGTTCTTGTGCTGAACTGTTCTATGTTGTTTTGGGATACCACATGGTGTGACCAATTTGCTTGTGTTTGCTTAATGGAACACCAAAAATAGACCCTCTCATGTTAGGTCCAGTAAAGTTTGAATCTACAGTGTCACAACTTGCAATTTAATTTCAATTCTTTTAAAAATAAATAAAATGTATCTAGAACATAAATTAACATTGCCAAAAAGTAGTATTACATTTTGGTGGGCTACAAAAGTTATTGCCAAACTAATTATTGTCTTGCAGCTTAAGTTCAATTTTTGATTCTGCAACTTAAAGTTAATCATTTGTTAAATATCACTATTCAATGGAGATTTTGTATACCCCACGATTAAGTATTGATTTTATTTTAAACTAAAATAAACATCAACCTTGCTTTTTAGAATTAATTGTGCACGAAAGCCAGTAACACTTACATTGTTTTGAATGGTTCACTTAATGAAGTACGATGAGGTTAGATTAATTTATCGTTTAACATTAATGACAAAATGTTCGCCAGATAGGATCTGGAGGGAATAATGCATCAATAAATAATGCTACTTACTGGAGGAGAGGCAAAATGACAAGATGGAGAGCTGCCACAAGAACTACCAGACACGGAACCAGGGCACGTGGGCACAGGAACAGGGACAGGACACGCTGGAGATAGAATCATCCAAATCCATTAGATGCAAGTACTATATTCTATTACAGCTCTGCATGTGAATATCTAATTTAATTGATCAAATGGATTTGAACCACACACATTATTCAACTGCACCCTAACTTCAGCAGGGCAAGATAAAGTGACAATCAATAGACAATAGAAAATGCCAATCAATAGAGTAGGCCATTCGGCCCTTCGAGCCAGCACCGTCATTCACAGCGATCGTGGCTGATTATCCACAATCAGTACCCCGTTCCTGCCTTCTCCCCGTATCCCTTGACTCCGCTATCATGAAGAGCTCTATCTAAAGGGCCTGTCTCACTTAGGCGATTTTAAGGCGACCGCCGGCGACTAGGCTGTCGCCGAACGTTCGCCGGGGTGTCGCGGGCATGATCGTGAGGAGTCTTCCAAAAATCGTAGTGGATCTCGGCGCGTCGCCGAGAAATCAAACGGTTCCTTGTTACAGTGAAGCTTGGTTTTTAAGTAACCCATGCAAGGTGTTATAGTTCAAAACTCTCAAGTAGTTACCGACTTGTCAGTGATTTCAGCGAAAATTAGGATGCCGGAGAAGCATTGACAGCGTGGGAATTTTCGCGATGTTTCAGAAGACACTGTAATCTCGACCTGACTCGGCATTGTCGTGGTCATTGTCGTCGGGTAAAAGAAAAGTTCGGCGACCTGCTACGACTATGTCAGTCGCCGGCAGTCACCAAAAAAATCGCCTAAGTGGGACAGGCCCTTAACTCTCTCTTGAAAGCATCCAGGGAATTGGCCTCCACAGCCTTCTGAGGCAGAGAATTCCACAGCTTCACAACTCTCTGAGTGAAAAAGTTTTTCCTCATCTCCATTCTAAATGGCCTACCCCTTATTCTTAAACTGTGGCCCCTGCTTCGGGGCTCCCCCAACACCAGGAACGTTTCCTGCCTCAAGCGTGTCCAATCCCTTAATAATCTTATATGTTTCAATAAGATTCCCTCTCATCCTTCTAAATTCCAGAGTATACAAGCTCAGTCGCTCCAGTCTATCAACATATGATAGTCCCACCATTCAGGGAATTAACCTCGTGAATCTATGCTGCACTTCCTCAATAGTAAAAATGCCCTTCCTCAAATTTGGAGACCAAAACTGCACACAATACTCCAGGTGCGGTCTCACTAGGACCCTGTACAACTGCAGAAGGACCTCTTTGCTCCTATACTCAACTCCTCTTGTTATGAGCTATCTTCACTGCCTGCCGTACCTGCATGCTTACTTTCCGTGACCGATGAACTAGGACACCCAGATCTCGTTGTACTTCCCCTTTTCCGAACTTGACACCATTCAGATAATAATCTGCTTTCCTGTTCTTACCACCAAACTGGGTAACCTTTCATTTATCCACATTAAACTGCATCTGCCATCTCACACAACCTGTCCAAGTCACCCTGCATCCCCATAGCATCCTCCTCACAGTTCACACTGCCACCCAGCTTTGTGTCATCTGCAAATTTACTAATGTTACTTTTAATCCCCTCATCTAAGTCATTAATGTATATTGTAAATAGCTGCAGTCCCAGCACCGAGCCTTGCGGTACCCCACTAGTGACTGCCTGCCATTCTGAAAGGGACCCATTTATCCCTTCTCTTTGTTTCCTGTCTGCCAACCAATTTTCTATCCATGTCAGTACCCTACCCCCAAATACCATGTGCTCTAATTCTGTCCACTAATCTCCTATGTGGGACCTTATCGAAGGCTTTCTGAAAGTCCAGGTACACTACATCCACTAGCTCTCCCTTGTCCATTTTCCTAGTTACATCCTGACAGAGCAAAGACAATTTCCATTAGATAAAGCTTCTATTTCCTTTGAAGTCATTTACAAGGAATTAAAGGGAAGTATGAATAACATTGAGAGTAGCTGGAGGATAACAACTGACCGATATTTTTTCTCTGCAACAAAAGACCATCACGCTAATCATGAAAGTAAACATAGCACAAAAAGTAAGGAAATTTGTGTTTGGTAGATTATTTCTTTGTTGTAACAATGCTTCTTGGCAATAAATCTTATACCGTTGGAAAGCCTGTTTATTTCCCTTTTAAATGGTGCCACATTTGTAAGGAACATGCATTTGTGGGATGAGCAGCAGAGCTGAGTATATGGGATGCGCCCATGAAAAAATTGCCAAATCTTCTCTGCCAATGCCAAACAGCTTATTCTGCCATTGACTCTTGTTCGGTGTTGTTTGGTGGATTGGATGATTGGTCTGAAGAAACAAGACATATTGGCAATTTAACAATTTATTCATTTAATAAACAGGAGCCACAGTAGCATGTGGAAGAACCATACACAGCCACAACAGCCTGGCACCTCCTCCTCATGCTGGTCACCAGCCTGGTCACACACTGTTGTGGGATGGCATCCCATTCTTGTCAGCACCTGGGGGTACCAGAAGCTCAAAACAAGAGTCAATAGCAACAGCAGAATAAGCTGTTTGGCATTGGCAGAGAAGATTTGGCAAATTTTTCATGGGCGCATCCCATATACTCAGCTCTGCTGCTCATCCCACAAATGCATGTTCCTTACAAATGTGGCACCATTTAAAAGGGAAATAAACAGGCTTTCCAACGGTATAAGATTTATTGCCAAGAAGCATTGTTACAACAAAGAAATAATCTACCAAACACAAATTTCCTTACTTTTTGTGCTATGTTTAGTTGTGAAATAAGCCCTTTGCTACCGACTTTATTGTTTAATCATCGAATTTGATAATCTTGTATCTACTTTAACAAATTAGAATGCTAATTAACATCAGCAGCAGAAGCTATTGTTTAAATATTTGATTAACTTCCCTGGGCTACAGAAAATATTACTCAAACATAATGCAAAGTGCTAGAGGAACACATCGGGTCAGGCGGAAGCAGCATTTCAAATCGGTACGGGATTTACTCATCCAGTTTCTTTCAGTGGTGGTTCAATGGTTTCTTCATTATCACGTGCACCAAGGTACAGTGAAATACTTTTTTTGCATACAGATCAGCAAGACTATGACCATACAAAAGCACAATCTCCCAGTTAGTACAGAATGTACAGAACAACCCAGATTCTAAAGCAAGTGTTGCCATTTTACAGTCCCAGCTGCAGCTGGCCACAAAGGCCCGTTGCGACCGTCGCCTCCATTCAGGTCGTCCTGTAAATCGTCGTCCCTCTCCTTGCACGGCCTTCTACAGCCCTTGTTCACCAGGGAGTGCTTCCTGCAGCCAACCTTGAGGGTACGGAATGTAAGAGTCCCTGGTTCTTCTAACCGGGCCTTTTGTCCAGTGTCTGCTGCTGTCACCGATTCCCTCCATCCTTCTCTCCTATTCCAAGTCTTCAGGGACTCACAGGGCTTACCCGTCCGGGTGCGTTCCTGGTTGTGTGGCTGGCAAGCCAGGCTTGCTGTTAGGGTAAAGCTGCAGCTTGCTGGGAAGCACCTCGCCGCCCACCAGGAGAGCTTCAGGTACTGGAACCGGTCTGAAGGAGGGCCTCGACCCGAAACATCACCCATCCCTTCTCTCCAGAGATGCAGCCTGTCCCGCTGAGTTACTCCAGCATTTTGTGTCTAGCTTCAGGTACTGATTGATTATCCAAGTTCTCATCAGACCAGTAACCTCTGAGTTTAGTACAGTTTTGGGTTTCAAAGCCTAACCTAGGAAAAACACCCAAGCTGGAGCGTGGCAAACTCTTTGCGTGCCAGGAGCGGTTCCAGGAGAGGATCTGCTATCATCCATTACAATCGTTCCACTCTTTCAAATCTTTATTTCGACAGCAGCATTAATTAACTTTTGAACTATCTTTAATCAGACATTTTCTTGCACTAAATGTTGTGCACTTTATCCTTTATCTGTGCACGACTTGATTGTAATCATGTATAGTCTTTCCCTTGACCGGATAGCACGCAAACAACAGCTTTTCATTGTACCTCAGTACACCGGGCAATAATGAACTAAACTACACTAACCAACTTCCATTCACGAAGTGACCAAATCAACTGCTCCAATTTTACTGGCTGAAAACACAAAGTTTAGCTAAACCTTAGCCAATGAATTGCACAATGCGGGCCAAGAGAAAAACAAATAAATACAATTAAACACCAATGAAAAACTAGCAAAAGCCTTAAAAATATTATTCTTGATTATTTCTCATACAACAATTAGATGTAAACTATGGTGAATCTCAGATTGTCACCATCAGTATATTTAATCTATAAGCTATCCTATCATCCATCCAACCACCCCACTTCCTCAATCCTAAAGAGAGCCTCTCACAGAACAGCCAAGTCAGTATCAAGATAAGGTCACTGCTTTTGAATGATTGCTATTGATTGTGATCGATGAAGCAGCAGCGGGAGGTACAAGGTCACAACATATATTCTAAGCATTTGGATATAAAGCAGATAAGGTTGAAGGATAATGTGATCTGGGATAAACAATAGCCATTTCAGACTGAGATACAAAGTTCAATTGATACAGTGCTCTAATTTTCATTAAACTAAATGAAAGCACAGGTCATTCTTCATTGCAAAATGGAATTTATCATTTAACGGTGGTGTTATCTGCCATTTCGACCAAAGGTGTCAGAACAGTGATTTCTTTTCAAGATTATAGTTAAAGCTGCTTCCAAATTTTGATAAATAAAGTAAGACTTACATTTTTTCACCGATGATGCCTGATCCATGAAAGGATGATTAAAGAACGTTTCTACAAAACAAAAAAATCAGTTTGTGTCAATATTTCTTTAAAGTTCTGTAATTCTGGAAGTTTAGAATAGTCTCCCATTCTTGTGAGCAGATTTCAGCGAATAAATGCTGCAAACTATAAATGCGTTCTTAAACATTTGGCTAAAGGGTGCTGCAAAAATATTTACTTGCTAATGAAATGTTGCTTTTTAAACTAACCATTCAATACTTTCAAATACCAATTTGCAGCACAACTGTTAGTTAGGATTAAAGAATGAAGTTTAAAATTAAATTTTCCTATATAGAAATTGTAAGAACTTCCATGTTAACTACCAACTTAATCTCAATTAAGAATGCACGAGCTCTGATACTGGTAGGCAGGATTCTCAAAGAAAGCAACGTTATTCATGCAGGTGGGTTCCCACTATGCATGGCCTTTATGGCAAGTTAACATGCATGCAGTAAGGGTTCCGATGGAACTTATCCCAACTCAAGACGAGAAAGAAAAGCTATGGATGTGGGTGGAAATCTGTTTCTTCTTAATAATTATGTAAATCATAATGATGGCATATAAACTTTTAACTTTAGGTGCTAACTTTTATGTAGCAATTTTAACATTGCAAAAAATTCAATCCACTCCTACTTTAAGATGCTCAACGACTATCCATTGACTAACGTTTTGGTTACCCGTTGCAAAATGGGGTTTGGTGTCAAACTTTACTCCAGTGTTGCTTTGGAATGCCTACAGAGACTTTTTCCCCCAAGTTAAAACTGCCTGATAGCAAAGTTTGATCCAATGTGGCCTTTAAAGTCTTCAAGAGGTTGGAGAAGCGGAGAGGTTTAGGAAGGAGATTCCAGATCATGTAGTTCAGGCAGCTGAAAGCATGGTCTCCATGATCAAGTGAAGACAATGGAAGATGCACAAGCCCAGATTTGTGGGACCATAAAGACCTGGGAGGATTGTAAAGTTGGGAGATTTAGATTTAAGCAGGTTTAAGGTCAAGGAGTTGGAAAATAAAATCAATGATGTTAAAATGAAGATATCAATGGACAAAAGGGCAGCATTGATCCAGAGAGCACAGGAGTGACCAGTGAAATAATTTGAGAGTCTATATGCCGGTGTTGCAGCTGCAAGCAAGGTTTTCACTGTACCTGTGCTTCAAAATACTTGTGCATATGACAATATTCTTGACTTGAAGTTCTTGAATAAGGACTTCATACGAGAGGACCTGAAGTCAAGTCAAGCCAAGCAGGTAGTTTTAACAACTGAAGATCCAGGGGCAATATACAGAAAATGACTGGTTGAATTGATATCTGCTGAACTCATAACACTGCAGCTATAATAAGATGAGTTTTAAAAAAAACTAACAACTCACCAAAATCCATTCTGTCCTTCTGGTTTCTCTGAAGCAAGCTGAGCAGTAGCCCACCCAGATGAGCAGAAGTTTCACTGGGGATGCTGTTTGAGAAATGAATCATCATCACCGATTGAAAACAAAAATAAATTATTCCAGACCAGAAAGTTAAATAATTAAGTACGTGGACACTTTAATATAACAGTGGGGCAAATGAATGTTCTAACTAAGGCTCACCACGAGCTATACCTACACAACAATTATTGGTTAATCTGGCAGTCAGTCAAAATATCCCTTCTCCCCATTTTAGAAAGGACATCAGCACCTGCAGCTGTTTAGTGTTCTCCAATGAAATAGAACATTAAAGGCTGATGATAGCGAAGCTTCTGCTCTTAGATTTAACAGTTTTATGTAAAGTATGGGAATTCTGGTTTGTGGTAAAGAACTCCACACAATTTGATTCAAATTAACAAAATCACTTAGAAAGTTTTCAAAGAAAAACTCCAGTTTTGCAGTATGGAGAGTGCTACTTAAATGATAATGCTGGGGTGGTAGGAGAATTTACAATCTGCCTGCTCAATGGAGTTAATGTTTCAAACTGAAATATCTTGGAGTTAGAGAACTTGACAAGTTTAAAACATTTTGCTCAAAGGGTAAATGACAGCAACATAATGTTAATTAGTAAATAAATAAGAATGCGATTCCAAATTTAGTGGACAGTGATCTAACCTAACGGAAACAACATTTGAAAATGTGAATACCAATGCCTAAAAATTCACCTTTGACTTGGTCTGTAAATACATATGGAATTATGGCACAAAGATTATAACTAATATTAGTCAATTATAAAAGACGAAATTGCGGAGCATTTGGATAGTAGAAACAGGATCGTTCCGAGTCAGCATGGATTTACGAAGGGGAAATCATGCTTGACTAATCTTCTGGAATTCTTTGAGGATGTAATTGACAGGGGAGAGCCGGTGGATGTGGTGTACCTTGACTTTCAGAAATCCTTTGACAAGGTTCCACATAGGAGATTAGTGGGCAAAATTAGAGCACATGGTATTGGAGGTAGGGATTTATTCACAAAGTGCTGGAGTAACTCAGCAGGTCGGGCAGCATCTCGGGAGAGAAGGAATGGGTGACGTTAAGGGTCGAGACCCTTCTTCAGACTGATGTCAGGGGGGGGCAGGACAAAGGAAGCTTTGGAGGTAGGGTACTGACATGGATAGAAAATTGGTTGACAGACAGAAAGCAAAGAGTGGGGATAAATGGGAGCCTTTCAGAATGGCAGGCAGTAACTAGTGGGGTACCGCAAGGCTCGGTGCTGGGACCGCAGCTATTTACAATATACATTAATGACTTGGATGAAGGGATTAAAAGTACCATTAGCAAATTTGCAGATGATACAAAGCTGGGTGGTAATGTGAACTGTGAGGAAGATGCTATGAGGTTGCAGGGTGACTTGGACAGGTTGTGTGAGTGGGCGGATGCATGGCAGATGCAGTTTAATGTGGATAAGTGTGAGGTTATCCACTTTGGTGGTAAGAATAGGAAGGCAGAGTATTATCTGAATGGTGTCAAGTTAGGAAAAGGGGACGTACAACGAGATCTGGGTGTCCTAGTGCATCAGTCACTGAAAGGAAGCATGCAGGTACAGCAGGCAGTGAAGAAAGCCAATGGAATGTTGGCCTTCACAACAAGAGGAGTTGAGTATAGGAGCAAAGAGGTCCTTCTGCAGTTGTACAGGGCCTTAGTGAGACCGCACCTGGAGTACTGTGTGCAGATTTGATCTCTAAATTTGAGGAAGGATATTCTTGCTATTGAGGGCGTGCAGCATAGGTTTACTAGGTTAATTCCCGGAATGGCGGGACTGTCATATGTTGAAAGACTGGAGCGACCAGGCTTGTATACACTGGAATTTAGAAGGATGAGAGGAGATCTTATCGAAACGTATAAGATTATTAAGGGGTTGGACATGTTAGAGGCAGGAAACATGTTCCCAATGTTGGGGGAGTACAGGACAAGGGGCACAGTTTAGGAATAAGGGGTAGGCCATTTAGAACTGAGATGAGGAAAACATTTTCAGTCAGAGAGTTGTGAATCTGTGGAATTCTCTGCCTCAGAACGCAGTGGAGGCCAATTCTCTGAATGCATTCAAGAGAGAGCTAGATAGAGCTCTTAAGGATAGCAGAGTCAGGGGGTATGGGGAGAAGGCAGGAACGGAGTACTGATTGAGAATGATCAGCCATGATCACATTGAATGGCGGTGCTGGCTCGAAGGGCCGAATGGCCTCCTCCTGCAGCTATTGTAAAAATTATAATAGAAACTATCTGTTACCAACTGATCCATATGGTAAACTGTTTTGAAATTATATACTCCTATATATATATATATTCAAAATAATTATAATTCCAATATAATCCTTAGAAATCAGCAAACTGAATCATTTCACATATTTACATGTTCCTTTTGTAAACTACATTGAGAAAGTTGTATCTACTAAGTAGATACTTCAAAGTAAATATTTCACCGTAAAATATATTCTTGCAAAAAAATTCATTGGAATTTCTACCATAATTTTGTAATTCTGTAATTTTTTTAACTATTCCAGGAAATGTGTTCATTACCACCTGGTTTGGAGTCACTGAGAATTTCCCAATATGACTGGCTATCCAGCGAACTTGCTGACAGATTTGTTACTCATTGATGGGATACCTATGAACTGCATCATTGCAGCAACAGACACCAGGATGGGTGAGCTTCACTCTTTAGAGTGAAGATGGCTAGATCGGTGTTGGAAAGATTCCTGGAGGTCGGTTGGCGAGTTGTTTTGCCACTGGATGCAAAGTCAAGACCAATATTTTTTGCTCATTCAAGTTCTGTGAACAAACCCGCAGACAATTCTTCTAAAACCAATGACATAAAATTGTTGGATGTCCCATTCTTAAAATCCAGAGCTGGTCTCGTATTTTCCATACAGACCCATTCCATGATGTGCAACTGGTACTGTTCTCCAATAGAATTTGTGAGAAAAACAATATTGTCCTTTGCCAATGCCAAGGTTAAATTTACTGAGAAAAGGAGGAAAGATAAAGTAGGCACCTACTCACTTGGGGACTAGACTCTTGTTCTTCTCATAGAAGAGCCTTAAATCCTGTGGGCTGTTTGCCTGCAAGAAAGAGATTCCAGTGTCAGAAGGTAAATTCTCATTTAGCTAGTAAATTCTGATTCTGATCAAGAGAACAACACCATGAAAAGCAAAACACAAAGTGCTGGAGGAACTCAGTGGGTCTGGCAGCATCTGTGGAGGGAATGGACAGGCGACATTTTGGATGGGAGCCCTCCCTTATACTAAGTATGGGGCTGCACAATGGTGCAGCTGGTAGAGCTGCTGCTTCACCGTGCCTGTGTGTGTGTGTGTGTGTGTGTGTGTGTGTGTGTGTGTGTGTGCGCGCGTGCGCATGTGTATGGAGTTTGCATGGTCGCCCTGTGATTAAGGGTTTGCTCCAGGTGCTCCGGTTTCCCCTCACATCCCAAAGACGTGCGGGTTTACAGGTTAATTGGCATAGGGAGTGGATGAGACAGTGGGCTAACATAGAACTAGTATGAACAGGTGTGAACCGTGGTTGGTGTAGACTTAGTGGCTGAAGGGCACGTTTCCATGCTGTATCTCTAAACGAAAGAGGATGCTGCCTGACCCACTGAGTTCCTCCAGCACTTTGTGCTTTGCTCAAGGTTCCAGCATTTGCAGTTCCTTGTGTTTCCAATACCATGAAGAGACTGACCTGATGGCTGTAAGCAAAGAATAATGCGTCACATATTTCCAATTCTACAATCTAAAACACTGATCAGTTTAACCAACGTTGCACAAATAGCTATATTCATAGTCTGGTTACATGACCCACTTCTGATGTCACAGTAAGCTGATGTTAATTAGCTTTATCCTGAAGAAGTGTGCAAAAATATTTTTAAAAGGTTATTTTTTCCCCTTTTCTGCTGTGCACATGGCAATATAAAAATTTCATCCAAATATTTTTTAGCTGACCCATAAGACATAAACGTTGATACACTTATCCAAATATGTACTGTCATTCCAACTACTGATGAGCAAGATAGTATCTACCCTGCACACCAATGCACCTCACTAAACCCAGTATATCTTCCGTTACTCTGCAACATTAACCCTTTCTCACTCCTTGAGAGTATATGCACCTTCTTGGGGAGGTGTTCTCAACTCATGTCAGTATTTTACAGTTAATGACCTCCAGGACCAAAGCTGCCGACCAAAAACCCAAGATTAATTTGCATAACTGTCAAAACAGTACCAGTCACTTTTTAGTTGCACTGAAAGAGGCCATTTCTCTCAGCCACAGCCTTATGCAAAATATCATGCCTCTTTTAACAACAACATTTGCTCTGCTCTGCATTTGTATTGTTTTTCCTTTGTCCCCATGAATTCAAATATAAAAATTTGGTCATTTTAAGTTACACTATTTCCAATATTCCCAAAGTATCTGGAAGTACCTCCCAACATGACAAATTTAATTTTGTTTAGAGATACAGCGTGGAAACAGTCCACGCCAATCAGCGATCCCCGCACACTAACACTATCCTACACACACTCGGGACAATTTACAATATTATCAAAGCCAATTAACTTACAAACCTGTACATCTTTGGAGTGTGGGAGGAAACCGGAGCACCCGGGGAAAATCCATGCAGGTCACGGGGAGAATGTACAAACTCTGTACAGATCCGTGGTCAGGATCGAACTCTGGTCGCTGATGCTGTAAGACAGCAGCTCTACCGCCGCACCACTGTGCTGCCACACAGATACTGGGATTTTGAAAAGGTTTCCCACCAACTAGGCCAGATCACTTAAAAAAAGCCCAAATCAGTAAATGGTATAATCCATTAATCTTCTTGGTACGTACCTGGAAAGGAGGCTTGCCAACAAGACACTGAAATACAACAGTGCCTATACTCCAGAGGTCTGCCTTGGCATCGTAGTGCTGTGACATGATAACCTCAGGTGCCTGAAACGAACCAAAAGGACAATAGTAGCAAAGAGGAACAAGTTCTTAAACGTTATAGTCACCAACTGACCCTCAATTATGAACACCTGAAAAAAACATTGCATCAGGTATAGTATGTTTTCCAATCTGAAATTACTTTCATGTTATGAATACATAGTTAAGAAAATGTTTATGGTTGAAAATTCGCAGATTCCCCTTTCATATTCTAATCATCGGTTCCACCTTGTGGAACATCTATCGCAACTTAGGGAAAAAAAACCTTTTGTTCATCATTCCTCAGATTCAGGAATAGTCCCAAGTACATTGGAAGGTAGAAAATGTAGCGATATTTTACCAAGGAAATAGAGCAAATGAAAGTAGGGATCTGTAGACAAGTTTGCCTAATTTCAGTTAATGTATTGAAAACTATTATGGATGTGATAACCTTATCACAAACATTTGAAAATCATGTCACTCACAGGATCAACACTTTTTTGAACTGTGGTCAACAAATGCAAGAGGTTTTGTTTTGAGGATGTAAAGAAGACGGAAGATTAATTAGAATTCATGGATGCTCTGTTCCTGGATTTTAAAGGGCATTTCGTACCTCACAGAAGGTTGCTACACAAAATGCTGAAATGAGAGTGAGGATTGGTTGAAGCACAGAGAAGGGGAATAAAGAGTTTTATTCACACTGGCAAGCTGTTACTAGGCCATCGTTAATTCAGAATCTGAATGAATCACATAAATGCAAAGTTTGCTGATGCCAGCAAAGCCTGGTGCCAAAGTGAGTTGTAAGCGGCAAGCAGAGTCTTCAAAGAGGCACGTTAAGTAAGTGGGCAAAAAAAAAGTTAAATGAAATGCACAGTTCAAAAAAGTACAGTTTGGAAGATACCAAAATAGATTTTAATCACACATTAAGTTGAAAAATATGAGGCTAGAAAGATTAAAAATAGATTTAAAAAAGGAATTAAATGGTAATTGCACGGGTGCATTGTGCTATTCTACGATCTGCATACAGTTAACATACAGGTAAATAAGCAAATGGAAAAGCAAGTACATTACAATTCAACCAGGATGGACTTGGGATTGGTCATTTAAACTGGTTCCCTTTCACTACTATCAAAAAACACATTGCTGGAAGAATTCAGTGGGTCAGCCAGCATCTGTGGAGGGCAACAGACAGACAATGTTTCGAGTCTAATCTGAGCATTCTTGTAGCCGTATGCTTTTTGTTCAAGATTCTAGCATCTGCAGTCCATTGTCTCTCCCTTTCACTGCTCTGCATGGTCTGGCTGAATTTGTTCTCACAATTAACACCACCTTTAAATCCACCGACTTCCTCAAAATAAAAGGTGCATCTAAGTAGTCCGCATGGATGCAAACTGCATTCATTGCGCAATTGGTGCTCATGGAATGGGTTCCTCCATATTAAGGGGAAGAAATGCAGATTGGGTGATTGCTTTGCACAGTACCCTTGTTCTGTCTACAAGTCTTATTTTACTTCCTACTGCCTCTCACTTTACATTTTTCCAATTCACCATCCTACCCTGACCACTTACACTTCTGCAACAAAGCTCAATGCAAGCTCCAGGAACAGCTGCTTATGATTAGGTTTATTGCAGCCTGATAGATTTGCTGAATTTCAGTTAGTCACCCATTCCAACCTTGCATCATTTGGGTGGCACAATGGCACAGCTGGTAGAGCAGTTGCCTCACAGGGCCAGAGTCCCAGGTTCGACCCTAACCTCGGGTGCTGTCCGTGAGGCATTTCCATGTTCTCCTTGTGACCACATAGGTTTCCTCCGGGTGCTCAGTTTCATCCCAGATCCCAAAGACATGTGGGTATGTACGTTAATTAGACTTTATTAAAAAAATGCCCCTAATGAATTTGAAGTGAATGAGAAAGTGGGACGCATAGAACTAGTGTGACCGGGTAATCGATGGATGACGTGGACTCGGTGGGCCAAAGAGCCCGTTTCCATGCAGTATCTCAAAACTAAACTTCCAGTACTTCTAATGAGAGAGGTTAAATCATTAATTATTTATTTTGCAACTGGTGACATCTAAGGTGCTGAGCACTGTCAAAACTTTTTGCATTTATTTATCATAGAACATTGTACCTGCATTCAATGCTGGCCTGAAGTAAGGAGGCTTTGCCCTGATTTCATAAGTATTTGTTGAGATCATACCTGGCCTGTGTAATTTCAATGTTCAGACTAAATGAAAGATACATCTGCCTTTGAGTCAATGCAGCATAGATTCAATGAATTGCATCCTGAGGCAAGTGTTTAGTTTAGTTTAGTGATACAGAATGGAAACAGGTCCTTCAGCCCACCAAGTCTACGCTGAACATTGATCACCCATTCACACTAGTTCTATGTTATCCCATTTCCCCTTCACATTAGGGGCAATTTACAGAGGCTGATTAACCTACGGATCCACACGGCTTTGGGGTGTGGGAGGAAACCAGAGCACCCGGAGGAACAGGAAACCAGAGCACCACAATCCACAGGGACAACATGCAAAGTCCAGCAGCACCCAAGGTCAGTATCAAACCCAGGACTCTGGCGCTGTGGGGCAGTGGCTCTGGTTTAATCTAAAATGAGTCAGTGAGTATGCCTTGCCTGTACTCATTGGGATTTGGAAGGATGAGAGTTCTAACGCATGAGAATGACTGACAGGATAAGTGCACGGAAATAGTTTATTCACGCTGAAGAATCTGGAGTAATTATATGATCAGTGGTCAATTATCTCAGGCTGGGACAAGCAGAAAGTTCTTTACTCATTGTGTGCTGATTCTTTAAAATTCCACCCTAGGTCTTTGAATGCTTGATTGCCCTGTCGTTTCAAGACTGATTAATTCCCTTATATCCAAAAATATAATGGGAATTGGAGATCAGGTAAGAAGGTGAACCTGGGGTACAGGATTATCACTGATCTTACTGAATGAAAGAACAAGACTGAAAGGCCATATGGCTTGCTCCTGCTGCTTCTTCATATGTTCAATCAGTTGCTAGGATCCCCTGCAATAAACTGGCTAATTCATATCCTCACCACATCTGTCATTTTTCTAATTTTCTACTGCCCAGAGAAACATTACACATGACCTGCTAGAATTAATAATCTTCGGTACATGATGTTTAACTCACTGGAACAAAATGAGCACATAAGGAGTGCGTAACACCTTCTCACAGATTTCCTGATACCCAAAGGGGATAAGGAGGCTGGAAAATGTATACAGTACAAGCACCGAAGCACCTGAATGTAAAATCAAGTGCACAGAATTACTTAATCATAAAGTAGAGTGCTACATGAGATTATGCAACCTTTTCACGACAATCTCCATCCGCTTAGACAGATTCTTTACTCACCATGTACATGGGAGAACCACAGAGGGTGGCAGCCATCATGTTACTCTGCAAATATCGGGCAAAGCCAAAATCAGCTGCAGAGAAATATAAAGAAAAGTACTGCAACACTTAAACAGAATTGATCAATTTTTTAAACAACAGTAACTGTATTCATTGTTATTGGCCCTTTGGTCCCACTCGCCCACATTGGCCAACAATGTCCCAGTGACCATAGTCCCACTTGCCTGCGCTTGGTCCATATCCCTCCAAACCGGTCCTATCCATGTAGCTGTCTAACTGTTTCTTAAACGATGGGATCGTCCCAGCCTCAATTACCTCCTCTGGCAGCTTGTTCCATACACCCACCACCCTTTGTGTGAAAAGTTACCCCTCGGATTCCTATAAAATCTTTTCCCCTTCAACTGTCCTCTGGTCCTCGATTCCCCAACTCTGGGCCAAAGAACCGATCTATTCCTCTCATAATTTTGTATACCTCTATAAGATCTCCCCTCATCCTCCCATGCTCCATGGAATAGAGACCCAGCCTATTCAACCTCTCCCTATAGCTCACACCCTCTAGTTCTGGCAACATCCTCGTAAATCTTTTCTTAACCCTTTCAAGCTTGACAATATCTATCCGAAAACATGGTGCCCAGAATGAAACACAATATTCTAAATGCGGTCTCACCAACATCTTATACAACTGCAACATGACCTCCCAACTTCTATACTCAATACTCTGACTGATGAAGGCCAAAAGTCAAAAGCCTTTTTGACTACCTTATCTACCTGCGAATCGACCTTCAAGGACAAATGCATCTGTATTCCTAGATCCCTCTGCTCTACACTACTCAGAGGCCTACCATTTACTGTGTAGGTCCTGCCCTTGTTTGACGTCCCAAAATGCAACACCTCACACTGCTCTGTATTAAATTCCATCAACCATTCCTCCGCCCACCTAGCCAATCGATCCAGATCCTGCTGCAATCTTTCACAACCATCTTCACAATCTGCAAAACCACTAACTTTTGTATCATCAGCAAACTTGCTAATCTTGCTCTGTATGTTCTCATCCAAATCATTGAGGCAGATGACAAACCGTACCAACACCAAACCCTGAGGCACACCACTAGTCACAGGCCTCCAGTCTGAGAAGCAACCTTCCACCATCACCCTCTTCTTCCTTCCATGGAGTCAATTTGCTATCCATTTGGCTATCTCTTCTTGGATCCCATGCGATCTAACCTTCCACAGCAGCCTACTATGCGGAACCTTGTTGAATGCCTTACTGAAGTCCATGTACATAACATCTACAGCTCCGCCCTCATCAACCTTTTTGGTCACAACTTCAAAAAAATCAATCAGATTTGTGAGACACGACCTCCCCCGTACAAAACCATGCTGACCATCCCTAATCAGCCCTTGCCCATCCAAATGCCTGTATAACCTATCCCTCGGAATACTCTCCAGTAACTTACCAACTACAGATGTTAAGCTCATCGGCCTATAGTTTCCAGCAATTTTGACGAATTGCACCCCATCTAAACCCTTCATGCTATGATTTTCCCAGTCTGTATTGGGAAAGTTAAAATCCTCTACCGCAACAACCTTATTTGACCTGCAGTTGTCTGCAATCACCTGGCACATTTGCTCTTCTAATTCTCGTTGACTATTCGGGGGCCTGTAGTACACCCCCAACAAGGTGATCATCTCTTTCTTGTTCTCGGCTCCACCCTTATAGCCTCAGTAGATGAACCGTCCATAATGTCACTTCTGAACACAGCCGTGATATCCTCCTTAACCAACAATGCAACCCCCCCACTCCTATTTTTCTCTCATCCCTATCTCTTCTGAAGCTCCTGTACCCCCAAACATTGAGCTGCCAGTCCTGCCCGTCCCTTAACGTACAGCAGCAATTCAAGTACAATGGAAATATGAACAAATACACAAAACGGATAAAAAATGATCACTGCATTTAAAAAAATGAAGCAATGACAAAGCTGCACATTTAAAGCAGCTTTATTCAAATCTGCTCAGCAAGCATTACCCTTTTAAGAAATCGGCCTTTAGTTATTGGACAGTGCCAGAAAATAAACATCATGAAGCCAGATTAAAAAAACAATTTGAATAAAAACAGAAAAAATACTGGAAATGCAAAGCGAGTCCAAGAGGACAAGTGAGTATCTTTGGCAAGTGACTTGGAGCTGTGCTAAAATTGAGACTCAAAATACAGTCTGGTCTTTTAGTTAATCTAATATATGGACCGAATTAGTCTGTTTACCAAATGATTGCCATAAGTGGAGCATGACATTGCTTAGTATTGGATGAGTGTGTTCTTTCCATCAGGGTGTTTATATGCCCAACGCATTCACACTTGTCTTTCAGCAAAAGTTGAAAATAACATGCTTGGAATTGTTCGGCCTGATAGATGAATTTTTGAAACATTCCATGAGAATGCATGGTGCAGCAAAGAATAAATAATTAAAATGCTTGTGCCAAGTTCTCAGAGTAGACCCGGATCAAATCCCTACCCCACTCACATTAACGTCAAACCATGTGTTCCTACTTTGTGATTTTAACAAAACGAGTTAATCCTGAATGTCTTGACTACTCATGGGGGCCAGTGATACGGCATTCACAACTTTTCCCAAGAACCATTTGTCATAGGAGACAGCCTGGAAAGCAATGTCACAAAGTTGTTGGGCCAGCATATCCAGGCAATCATGCTGAATCATCAGATAATCCTAACACTTTCCAGCAACAGCCATTGGACACTAAACAAGAGTGAAGTTCCAGTCTATTCCTCCTCATCCATCGATCATAAGCATTTCAACACCTTCCTGCTACATCAAACAACCAGCTGGGTGGCATGGTGACACAGCGGGTACAGCTGCTGCCTCAGTGCCCGAGACCCGGATTTGATCCTGACCTCGGTGCTGTGTGTTGTTTGCAGGTTCTCCGTGACCCCATGGGTTTCCTCCCACATCCCAAAGACGTGCACGTTTGTAGGTTAATTGGCCTCTCTAAATTGCACCCAATGTTTTAGGGAGTGAATGCGAAAATGCAATAACATAAAACTAGTGTGAATGTGTAATCAATGCTCGGTATGGACTCGGTGGGTGAAAGGGCCTGTTTCCACGCTGTATCTTTCAATCAATTCAGACAGAACAATATAGCACAAGATCAGGCCTTTAGTCCATAATGTCTGTGCCGAACACGATGCCAAGACCACCACTTATCTATCTACCTGCACATAACTCGTATCCCTCCATTCCCGGCATATCCGTATACAGTCTGAAGAAGGGTCTCGACCCGAAACGTCACCCATTCCTTCTCTCCTGAGATGCTGCCTGACCTGCTGAGTTACTCCAGCATTTTGTGAATAAATACCTCCGTATACATATGGGTATTTCCGTAAATACAACACTCAGTAGTGAAACTGAAGGTCTCCAAACTTCCAGGTTATTTTCCTGTTTTTTTAATGTAATAATCCCATTGTTTCATATCCTGTATTTTAAGTAGTACAGATCATGGTGTACAGCCAAAATAATGAGATGATGCAAAAATAAATAAATCTATTTTTACAAAGAAAAATCAGATATGTCCCTGTGTTTTCATGCCTTTTTTGTGACACTTTTCAAGCATGATTTCATCAAATCCTTAGGCTAATTTATACCAGAAAGATCACATTAATTTTGCAATTAAATAACTCTATATAAGCCAAATTCTGATTATGTTTATGATTTTTATCATTTATCACCTGATTTGATGGTTTTCTGATGCATAAAGTTTTTGCAACAAAACGTGAGTGGCAGTGCCCCTTTGGTCACATGTCAAATGTGTGATTTAAAAGCACTGTAACCGTTTTTATGTTTATTGTTTCTATTTAATTCTTTATATTTTGGGTTTAAGCTTTCCATTGAAATACTTAATAATGAATAGAACCTAAAATCATGAAATAAAAATCCAGTTTGCTCACCTATTTGTCCCTCCCATTTTCTGACCTCGTCAATGCTATAACGTTTTTTTTTTGCACTTGTCGCGATTAAAAAAAAAAGAAAAGTAACGCGATTGTAATGACCCTTACCTACTTGGTAGATTACGTGCCGACATTTTTGCAAGGGAGCTTAGAAATCAGACAGTATCCAAGGATTCACGTTGTGGGCATTCCGAGCTCTGAAGAACGCTGTGATCACTTTTTTTTGTTTGGAATCATTGGTTAGTAAGAATCTTTTTGCATTTTTTTCACATAAATGTTGCTTCGAGTTTACTATAGAAATGTTTAAATTCTGTTAAACTTTCATTGCTTGTTGCTATGTTGTTGTAAAGTATGTGCACTGTAGCGAAGGGAATCGAAAGGGATCGGGTTCTAGATAACGTCATGTATCGTTGAAAGCATGCTCCTGTCTACACAGATGCCACACAGGCAAATTTCGAGTAAATTAACATTGAATTCAATGAAAGGTTACTATATATTTTTTCATTTCCCCCCCCCAAATTTTGAAAGTATTAAAATTCGGTCAAATTTGATCACAAATGAGCGCATAAGGATCACAGGTAGGCCCATTTTTAATGATGTTATATTTTGTTATAATTTAATGACTTTCAAATTTGGCCACCCACGTCACAGGTCAGTACCCTCATTTACGGAAACACCCATATCCAAGAATCTTTTAAATGCCACTAACATATCTGCTTAAAACCACCACCTCCATCAACAAGTTCCGTGCACCCATCACCCTGTGTGTAAAATAATTGCCCCACACATCTCCTTTAAACTTTGCCCCTCTCACCTTAAAGCTGTCTCATAGTATTCAACCTCTCCACCTTGGGAAAAGATTCTGACTGTCTACTATATCTATGCTTCTCATAATTTTATATTATTATTACTATTGCCTGTAGAATCATTCTTCCAAAGTGTTTCATGCTCCAAAGAGCATTGTTGTGCAAAACTGCAAAGGATGCATTTAAAATATTTTGTAAAGCGTAAACAACCAGAACAGTACAATGTCCAATTCTTCGGAAAGGAGATACTGGGGAACAATCCTTTGCACAGAGCGACTTTACAAAAGGTAATAATCTTTCAGCATTACCTATTTTGACACGAATACCATTTAAATTAGATTTTTTCCGGTTAATGTAAGAAAGTAGAATATTCTGTGGTTTCAAATCGCGATGGATTATTCCCTTGCTGTGAAGTATTCGCATAGCAGCTGCAATCTGCTGGAGGAAGATTCTAATGGTGTCTTCACTAAGCGTTCCTTTGACTATTGAAATAAAAAAGTTTTATTACAACATATAAGGTACTGAGCTCATAAAATAAGTTATTGTAGACACAAAGACTTCAATGCTACTTACAGTGGTGTAAACATTAAATCGACTGAAACAAACAGAAGTCTCAAAAGCAAAAAAACACTCAAATTATCGCAAATCCAAAAATAAAATAAGCGATACTTGTGTCAGTCAATGCCCATGGAAATATCAGAGGTAATGTTTTCAGTGGGAACAATCTGTCTCGAAGATGGGGACAAATTTGAAACATTAACTCTCCTATTCTCTTCACATGTGCCGCATGACTTGCTCAATGATTGCAGCATTTCAGATTTTCCATAGTAAATGCAGCATCTTGCACAATTTGTGACAAGTAGTGTGCTTAATGCAAGGCAAGACTGAAGAGGTATTTCCCATCTGCAGGACATGTGTTTCAGATCGCAAAGAGTAAATACATTTGTGGAGACGGCACCTTTACCTCTGCAGAATGATGCATGATTTATAGCTTCTTAACCCTAAACTGCATTCATCCTGGGCGACAGAATGGTCTGTCCTAATAGTTATGCAATATTAAGTTACGGTACGGGATCAGTTGTGAAAGGCAGATAAACCTAGTGAAACCTTGATACTTTATAGCTCACGATTTGGGGGAAATGGTGCGGTGCACTGTGGTCTATTTACTCTGTTGTCACTTTCTTTCAACTTTCACTTTCATTAGTTTAAGAACATATGTGCTCTTGTATCATGGCATTAGTTTTGACAATATTATGACTAGAAAGCAAACAAAATCCAAAAAAAGGTCCTCAAAAGTGCTGCTGCAACTATTACAACCTGTTATATTTTTAGGGTGCTTTTTCTCCAGTCTTACATTCGTAAAAATTGCACTAGAGGTTGTTAGCACCTGTCCTCCACTATCACCCTGAGTACCGGCACACCACAGGGCTGTGTTCTGAGCCCCATGCTCTACTCCCTCTTCACACACGACTGTGTTCCTGCATTCGACACCAACACCATTGTCAAGTTTGCAGATGACACAACGGTGATCGGGCTGATCACCAACGGGGATGAAACAAACTATAGAGCGGAGGTGCAGAACCTGGCGGACTGGTGCTCGGATAACAACCTGTCCCTAAATACCACCAAGACCAAGGAGCTGATCATCAACTTCCGTAGGTCACATAACGGGGAATATGCCCCGATCTCTATCAACGGGGTCAGTGTGGAGAGAGTGTCCAGCTTCAAGTTTCTGGGCACTCTCATTTCGGAGGACCTAACATGGTCCAATAACACTGCTGCGCTGGTCAAGAAGGCACAACAAAGACTGTTCTACTTAAGAACACTGAAAAAGTCTGGTCTACCCCAACAGCTGCTGACGACCTTCTACCGCTGCACCATAGAGAGCATCCTAACGCATGGAATCCCTGTGTGGTACCTCAGCTGCACGGAGGCAGAAAGGAAAGCTCTACAGCGGGTAGTCCATAGAGCTCAGAGGGCCATCGGAACACAGCTACCAGACTTGGAGGGCATCTACAACACACGATGCCTCAGAAAAGCCACCAGCATCCACAAAGACTCTTCACACCCCTGCAACAGTCTGTTCGAACTCCTTCCATCGGGCAGACGATACAAGGCCTTCTATGCCCGCACCTCCAGACTCAGGAACAGCTTCATCCCCAGGGCCATAGCTGCTATGAACCGGTCCTGCTGAGCCGGATGGCCACAACGCATAGATCAACTTGCACTTTACCCTGTCCAAAACTGTTACAACTGTTCGTTTCGTTGGGTTGCTGATGTCTAAATTACCTAATTTATTGCTTCATATGGGAGGCGCATTCCCAATCTCGTTGTACCCCTGGGTACAATGACAATAAAGATATATTGTATTGTATTGTATTGTATTGTATTGATGCAGACTGAGATTAATTTACAGATCATATGTTCTGACCAACTGTGGCATAACATGAAAGTTAGTGTATCACTGACTCCCAAGTTGAATTCTCCCAATTTTGGTGACCTCTGATTTCTCTCAAAGTAAAAGACTGGCTGCAGCATCTTGACACTAACGCCACAGGATAAAGAGAACCCAGTGTTACCGACAAAATGGTAAAAGGAAAACCAGTCAGGAGGTTTTCCTCTAACTCTGAAAATGCTATATTTCAACATCACTAATCCCCTGCCTTCTCAAGTTTCTAATAATCAACTTCAAAACATCATCACACACACAAATGTACAAACAGGGCAATGCTGAATTTACAACTTGCATTCTGATGAAAGCAGCAGCTATCATCCAATCGCAGTTTAGAACAGAAATTCTTTGAACACCACCCAGGGACAGGAACTAACACATACACCATTTATAATCAAGACGGTTTTAACTTACCTTGCAGATAATCTGCCAGGTCACCGCCATTGCAGTACTATATGGGAAATTAAAAACAAAAAGCAACATATTATATTCAAGCCATAATTCTTCAGGAACTTAAAATTAAAATGCCTTTTATTATTGCTTCATTTAGTTTTCTTTTTCATTTAATTACCAATTGTAGATTTTTTCCCCCCAACATCAATGCTCACTATATTCTAACTAGAAATTATTTTTAAATAATATGAAAATAAGAAACTGGTTTATCAAAGAAAACACAAATAAGTGACCTTTCGGGTCAGGACCCTCTTGAGTCCCAATCAGAAACGTCACCTAATCTTGTTCTCTTGAGATGTTGCATGACCCGCTGAGTTATTCCAGCATCTTTGTTTATCTTTAAATCACATAGGTAATTTTGCATTGTGCGTTCTGGACCAAATAATATATTTCTTGGTTGAATGGCATATCGAATGTAAAATCAAACACCTGAGGTGACCACAGATAAATCTCCACCTTCATTTCACTGTGGAAAATTCCATGTTTCACCTGAATATATACGACCATTATTACTGGGAAAATACTCTCTAATTCAAATACCCTTGTACTTAAAAGCAAATTCCCCATATAAGCTGGAAATCAGAAATAAAAACAAAATGTTGGAAAAGTTCAGCAGCTCGGGTAGAGAGAAAATAAGAAAGTTAACCCATTAGGTCAATGACCATGGATCACAATTGTTCTTATTAATGATCCTCCATTTCTCTCTCCATTGATGTTGCCTGTTGTGTATTTTTAGTATTTTCTATTTTAGTTAAGATTAGCATCAATACAATGGAATAAAATAATATCCCAAGTACAGAATTAAAAATATTTTACATATTTATATGAATTACAGATGACAAAGCAAACAAAAAGCTCCCTGGAAGGATTTAAAAAGCTCTGTATATAATAATGAATTTAAGAAATGCCTTAAATGTTTTTGCACTAACCATACTAAACAGTTGAAATGTGCAAAATTCTTATTGGGGCCATTGTCATGAGTAATAGCCTTCGAATTATTGTATATTTCTTGCTGATTTGAATGTAATGGTATATATTTTGAATTACTTTAAAATTAAGTTGTGCAAGTTTGCAAAGCAATAAAGGCCTCTCAACTTTCTCCTCTGCCTGAAAGAAAGCAGGTGGCCTGTGCCCAAGCCTACGTGATCCCTCTTCTCTGACTTGTGAAACTGTTAACAATATTTACTTGCAAAGTGGCAGACATTAATGACTATTGGTGATGGTGGAATTCTTTCCCATTTATTTCTCGACAGCAACAAACACCATGTAACATTAATAATAATAACATATTCCTTTATTCGTCCCACACCGGAGAAATTTACAGTGTTACAGCAGCAAAGTGGATAGCAAGAGAGCACGAGATCATTCATTATAAATAAAAGATACATAAATTGTCATCAGTTTTCTGTGTTCTTAGCTGTTATTGTTGACTCATCTGCTGGGAGCAGTGCTGGTTGTGCAGTCTCACAGCAACGGGAATGAAGGACCTCCTATATGTCTCCTTCACGCACTTGGGGTGAAGGAGTCTGTCACTGAAGGAGCTACTCAGTGCAGTGGCAGTGTCCTGCATGGGGTGGGAGTTGTTGTCCAGCAGCGATGTTAGTTTTGCCATCATCCTCCTGCACTGAGTCGAGGGGGCAACCCAGGACAGAGCTGGCCTTCCTGACCAGCTTGTCGAGTCTCTTCCCTTCCGCCGCTGAGATGCTACTGCTCCAGCAGACCACTCCGTAGAAAATGGCCGATGCAACCACCGTGTTGTAGAAGGTCCTTAGGAGTGCCCCCTGCACTCCAAAGGACCTGAGTCTCCTTAGCAGATAGTCTGCTCTGGCCTTTTCTGTATAGCGCATCGGTGTTTTCAGTCCAGTCCAGTTTATTGTTGAGGTAGACACCCAGGTACTTATAAGAATCCACCCTCTCGATGTCCATTCCCTGGATGTTCACCGGTGTCGGGGGGACCTGGTGTTGAATGCACTGGAGAAATCAAAGAACGTGATTCTCACAGTGCTATCCGGCTTCACCAGGTGAGAGAGAGCTCTGTTCCGCAGGTAGATGATGGCGTCCTCCACCCAGATGCGAGCCTGGTAGTCGAACTGCAGTGGATCCATTGATGGTCTCGCCAGGGGGCGGGGATGGGCGAGGACCAGACGCTTCAGTGTCTTCATCAGGTGTGATGTCAGTGCCACCGGCCTGTAGCTGTTGAGTTCCTTCGGGTGCGGCGTCTTTGGTACCGGTACCACGCAGGATGTTTTCCACAGCTGTGGAACTCTCCCAGTTTCAGGTTCAGATTGAAGACATGCTCCACTATTCCGCACAGCTGGTCTGCACAGGACTTGAGAACTTGAGGAGCCTCGAGCTGATGCTGTCCGGACCAGCCGCCTTCCTCGCATTGATCTTCCTGAGCTCATTCCTCACCTGGTCTGTGGAAAAGACAGATTGGAGCACAGGGGCTGGGTGCTCAAGGGTGTGAGAGGAGGAGGGAGTGGGGGGGGGATGGTGTGGGGGGAGGAGGTGGGGTTGGAGCAGGAGAAGCAGAAGCAGTGGGTGGTGACTGTGACCCAAGTGCTGTGGGAGGGGAGGTGGGGCAGTGTACTGGACATGCAGACAAGGGGGGCTGCAGCAGGGGTGACTGGACCGGGGGAGGGGTAGGTGACTGATCGAACCTGTTGAAGAAAAGGTTCAGATCGTTCACCCACATCTGGTCCCGCACGGCCCGGGAGTCCGGTTCCTTGTACCCAGAGATGGTTTTGTGGCCTCTCCAGACTCCACTGATGTTGTTCCTCTGCAGCTGGTCCATCTTCTTCCTGTAGCTGTTCTTCCCCTCTCTGATCTTCCTCCTCAGCTCCTTTTGCACAGCCTTCAGCTCCTCCTTATTTCCCGACTTAAAGTCCCTCTTTTTCTCCTTAAGGAGATCCTTTATGTCAGGGTTGACCCAGGTTTTGTTTTTGGAGAAACACCTTACAGTCCTGGTGAGTACAGTGTTCTCCACACAGAAGTTAATATAGTCCGTGATACACTGGGTTAGACCGTCAATGTCCTCCCCATGGGGATCACAGAGTTCCTCCCACACAGTTGTTTCGAAACAGTCTCTCAGAGCCTCCTCCGTCTCCTCAGACCATTCTCTAACTGTGCGGGTCACTGCTGGTTGCCTGTGCATGAGATGTTTGTACACAGGCTGGAGGTGAATCACATTGTGGTCAGATCTCCCTGGGGGGGGGGGGGGGGGGGGGGGGGTGCTGAGTTATATGCCTCCTTGGTGTTGGCATAAAATAAGTCCAGTATTTTGTTGTCTCTGGTGCAGCAGGTGACATACTGGGTGAAAGTGGGCAGAGTGGATGATGGGGGTACGTGGTTGAAGTCCCTGGAGATTAGAAAGAGGGCATGTGGGTGCTGTGTTTGCAACCTGCTCACAGCTGAATGCAGTACATCGCAGGCCATGTCGCCATTAGCAGAGGGGGGAATATATGTTGCTATCACAACAACATGTGAGAATTCCCTTGGTAGATAGTAGGGCCTCATGCTATATATTACGTATATAATGCAGACATTGACTAATTAACAGGCTAATCCTGAAAATGTAAATTGTGCGGTTAAAATGGGAAGCAGCTAAAGTGGATGACCAGAACTAATGTAGCAGCAAAGATATCTGAGTGGATAATTATGCTCACCAGATAGACAACCTTGTGGATGCTAGGAGGCTGCAGAGTGACTTGGATAGATTAGGAGAGTGGGCAAATGCATGGCAGATGCAATATAATGTGGATAAATGTGAGGTTATCCACTTTGGCGGCAAGAACAGGAAAGCAGAGTATTACCTGAATGGTGGCCAATTAGGAAAAGGGGAGATGCAACGTGACCTGGGTGTCATGGTGCACCAGTCAATGAAAGCAAGCGTGCAGGTGCAGCAGGCAGTGAAGAAAGCGAATGGTATGTTAGCATTCATAGCAAGAGGATTTGAGTATAGGAGCAGGTAGGTTCTGCTGCAGTTGTACAGGGCCTTGGTGAGACCGCACCTGGAGTATTGTGTACAGTTTTGGTCTCCTAATCTGAGGAAAGACATTCTAGCCTTAGAGGGAGTACAGAGAAGGTTCACCAGATTGATCCCTGGGATGGCAGGACTTTCATGTGAAGAAAGACGGGATAGACTGGGCTTATACTCGCTGGAATTTAGAAGACTGAGGGGGGATCTTATTGAAACATATAAAATTCTTAAGGGGTTGGAGAGGCTAGATGCGGGAAGATTGTTCCCAATGTTGGGGAAGTCCAGAACCAGGGGTCACAGCTTAAGGATAAGGGGGAAGTCTTTTAGGACCGAGATGAGAAAACATTTCTTCATACAGAGAGTGGTGAGTCTGTGGAATTCTCTGCCGCAGAAGGTAGTTGAGGCCAGTTCATTGGCTATATTTAAGAGGGAGTTAGATGTGGCCCTTATGGCTAAAGGGATCAGGGGGTATGGAGAGAAGGCAGGTACAGGTTACTGAGCTGGATGATCAGCCATGATCATATTGAGTGGCGGTGCAGGCTCGAAGGGCCGAATGGCCTACTCCTGCACCTATTTTCTATGTTTCTATGTGTTTTTGGGAAGGAGAGCAGTATGGACAAATATAACATTTTGTATTGGACTGCAGACTATTACTTGTACTGCAATTACAAATTTTTAGCCATTAAACTTTTTTTTCCACTTACCTCCATCACCAAATGAACAGAGTTTGGAGTCTCCTGAAATGATTTTAAAAAAAATGTAATTATTGACATGTGTAGCAGTTTTTCCCCCTGAAGGGATGGAAAATGCTTACTCCCGAAGACACAGCAGAGGAACAAATGCCACAGGAAAGTAGCTTACTTCAGCTGATTAAATATTTTAAACCACACCCGAGTGCTGCCAAACCAACTCTACAAACTTCTAAAGAATAAGTGTTTGTATTAAGGCCCACTAACAATACTGAGCAAGGATTTGCCCTGGCATGAGTTAGTTGGACTTGCCCTTGCACATTAAGTTTTTTTGCAAAGCAAGCTGCTGAATGGACAAATTGATAATAGCTGTTAATTTTGCCAACAGTATGTCCCAGGCTGCCTCCCTTAATTCAAAACATGAGACACCAATCTTGCAATCATATCATATCATATCATATCATATATATGCAGCAGGAAACAGGCCTTTTCGGCCCTCCAAGTCCGTGCCGCCCAGCGATCCCCGTACATTAACACTATCCTACACCCACTAGGGACAATTTTTACATTTACCCAGCCAATTAACCTACATACCTGTACGTCTTTGGAGTGTGGGAGGAAACCGAAGATCTCGGAGAAAACCCACGCAGGTCACGGGGAGAACGTACAAACTCCTTACAGTGCAGCACCCGTAGTCAGGATCGAACCTGAGTCTCCGGCGCTGCATTCGCTGTAAAGCAGCAACTCTACCGCTGCGCTACAGTGCCGCATCATTGTGCTCTCTAGATTTCTAATGACAAACTAACAACATACTTCTTCTGTTCAAATGTTCTTTGTCAGAAACTGACTAATGCATCAAAATAAATAGTGCAGAACTCCTCAAATACAGAGTGAGAGCAAGAAGATACAGCTGTATGTTAAATGCTTAAAAAATGCAAATATTTTAAAAGGTACAAAATTAAATTGATGTCTTTGTCACTAATATTTGTTTAAATGTGAACCAATCACATCTCTGCCACTTTGTACATCACTGCCTCTATTAGTCCGTAAATAAAGGTAGTTACAAATGACGCTAGAAGCAGTGGAAACTCAGGACTGCATAATGGCTGGTGATGTTCCTCAACCAAATCTTGAGGCTCAGCAAATGGGAAAAAAAGAGAATGTTTTATTGTTTCTCAATGAATCCTCCTTCTGGAAAGGATAAAAAAATATGATTTAACAATCTTAAAACAGTTGAATTCCAGAATTTTCTGAATCTCAAACATTTAACCAGAACAACAATTTGTTCTATTCGTGAAATTTGCAACAGCAAAAAATCTATTTGTCTCCAGCCTTGGGTATATGGATAGGAAAATATTGTTTCCATTTGTTTGTACTAAGAACAATTAAAAGACAAAATGCTCAATTTTATTTTCTGTAAATATAAACTTCCAGTGCAAAATTGAATACTATTGAACTTTGTTACAAAACTTCGTCATATTTAAAATTCTTGCAAAGCAGGAGCACATTATTTTTTTCTGTTTACAAGCATTAATGTGGCCTGCAGCAAAGTCTCAGTCAGAGAAGTGGGCAAAATACCAAAAAACCAGCAGCTGGCAACCAACTATAAATATTCCCAGTGTGCATGCACATGATAAGTCACATGGCAGAAAGTACAAAGTTCTTCCAAGTATTGAAACTAAATCCATTCACATCAAATGCCAGCAAACAGAACACCTATGTTATTTAGAGACACAAGGAACTGTAGATGCAAGAATCTTGAGCAAAACACAAAGTGTTGAAGTAACCCAGCGGGTCAGGCAGAATCCATGGAGGAAATGGACAGGTAATGTTTCAGGTTAGGATTGCATTGTCAGACCTCCCAACATTTGATTTTACAAATTCAGAATTTTGATGTCCAAAATTCAGAATTTTACTTCAAAATTCATATGGCGCGTAATGCAACATTTCAGCAAAAAAAAGTATGTACGCCAAATGCGCCTACGCATTGCGCTACATTCATGTGCGAAAAACGACTATTATTTCCAACAGTCTGTAGTTCTTGGACTACATGTACAATGTCAGGCATATCATGAGTATATTCTAGTATTTATAGAAAGATTATTGAACAGAAATACTTTTTACAACACAAAGAAATTTTGTTTTGTTTTGTTTTCTCTATTTTTCTTTTTCCTTACACAAAATGTATGACTAAATTATGAAGAAAGAGTTTCATTTTAAAATGCACATACCTATTCATTGAAGACATACTTGCTCCAGTGGTCTTCAACAGCAAATCACAACAGTCCATGTCCCCTCCACTCCTCCCCACCCCACCCCACCCCCCACTCCCGTTCTCCCCCCACTCCCGTTCTCCCCCACTCCCGCCCTCCCCCATTCCCGAATCCCTCCCCCCACTCCCGAATCCCGCCCCCCCACTCCCGCCCCCCCACTCCCGACTCCCGCCCCCCCACTCCCGACTCCCGACTCCCCACTCCTACCTCCCCACTCCTAACCCCCCACTCCCGCCCTCCCCACCTTTTCCCAAAACCTCTACTCCCGCTCCCCCCACCCCCCTACTCCCCTATCTCCCCCCACTCCCGCCCTCCCCACCTTTTCCCAAAACCTCTACTCCCGCTCCCCCCACCCCCTTCCCACCCCCTCCCTTCCTCCACCCCCCTGACCCGCCCTCCCCTGCACCCCATCCCCTTTCAACATCAACGGGCCTCGCGCTACTCAGCGAGGCGAGCCCAGCGGCGAGGTGAGACCGGGCCAGCGGCGAGGTGAGGCCGGGCCACCGGCGAGGCGAGTCGGGGCCAGCGGCGAGGTAAGGCCGGACCACCGGCGAGGGGAGACCGGGCCAGCGGCGAGGGGAGACCGGGCCAGCGGCGAGGGGAGACCGGGCCAGCGGCGAGGGGAGACCGGGCCACCGGCGAGGCGAGGCCGGGCCACCGGCGAGGCGAGGCCGGGCCACCGGCGAGGCGAGGCCGGGCCACCGGCGAGGGGAGACCGGGCCACCGGCGAGGGGAGGCCGGGCCACCGGCGAGGGGAGGCCGGGCCACCGGCGAGGGGAGGCCGGGCCACCGGCGAGGGGAGGCCGGGCCACCGGCGAGGGGAGACCGGGCCAGCGGCGAGGCGAGTCGGGGCCAGCGGCGAGGTGAGGCTGGCCACCGGCGAGGGGAGACCGGGCCAGCGGCAAGGAGAGACCGGGCCAGTTCCAACATAACATCCAGAACCAAGCACCTTGCTATATTGGCAGTCCATCTACCACCCTAAACATTTCTTCTCTCCGTGCACAATGGCTGCAATCTGTACCATCTATAAAATACATAGCAGTTGTTTGCATGGGTTACTCTGACAGCACCTCTTAAATCCACGACCTTTACCTCCAAGGACAAAGGCACAGGCTCTTGGGAACACCATCTGCACATTCCCATACCTTCATCGTTACTGGGTACAAATCCATGGAACTCCCTCCCCATAGCAGTACCTTCACCACGGGAGATATACTAATCTCATTTATAAACCGATCCAAAATGTCTCCTGTCCGTTCCCTCCCAGATGCCGCCTGACCCTCCAAATTCCTTTAGCACTTTGTGTTTTGCTCAGGATTCCAGCATCCCCATCCTACAGAAATTTGCTCAGGGAAGCATTGTCAACACAATATATTCTTCAACTTCACTCTTCAGCATCAATTACTTTTCCTCCATCATAAGTTGTGCAGAAAGGTTCTGATCGACATTTCCAGTACACAATCACTCATTGCAATCGCTCCACTCTTTTAAATCTCTACTCCAACAACAGAATCGAGATTCCCTTGATCATGTATCTGTCCACTGTGAACAGCTCAATGCAATCATGCATAATGCCAGTTCCCCGGACCATCACCGACTATATGAGGGGGGAGTGCAGGAGAGCCCCTAAGAGAGGATGGAGTGGGTGAGGGAAAAGGAGGGTTGAGGGGGATGGAGTGGGTGAGTGGGGGGTGCTACACCAATGCAGGAGAGCTTTGGGCCCAACGGGTCCACCCTGTTCTAGTATATAAACATAGCACAAAAAGTAAGGAAATTTGTGTTTGGTAGATTATTTCTTTGTTGTAACAATGCTTCTTGGCAATAAATCTTATACCGTTGGAAAGTCTGTTTATTTCCCTTTTAAATGGTGCCTCATTTGTAAGGAACATGCATGTGTGGGATGAGCAGCAGAGCTGTATATTGGTTGCGCCCATGAAAAATTTGCCAAATCTTCTCTGCCAATGCCAAACAGCTTATTCTGCTGTTGCTATTGACTCTTGTTTTGAGCTTCTGGTACCCCCAGGTGCTGACAATCAGGTGCCTGATTGGCAGCATCTGAGAGCATGGGACCTGCTAGTGGTCAGTAGGCGTCTGCTCCAAGAATCGGCATGCCACGTTTGACTGATCTGGATAGGGCCCCTGCGATAGGGCAACTTCAAGCTGGTGTTCCGCAAAACCAAGTTGCGGCATTATTTGGAGTGAGCCCTTGTACCATCTCCAAAGTGAAGGCCAAGTTCCATATAACGGGGGATGTCAGCGAAGTGGGCGTCCCAAGAAGACGATACCCGAAGAAGACCGTTTCCTCACCCTGTCAGCACTTAGGAACCGTACGCTGTCTTCTACAGATTTGCAGTCAAGGTTTGCAGGACAATATGGCCGACGGCTCTCTGCCCAGACAATTCGGAACAGACTGCACGCAGCCGATCTCCGGTTTCATAGGGCTGCCAGGAGGCCTGCCATGACTGCCCTTCACCGTCAGGCCCGTTTGCGCTGGTGTCGGCAACACGTGCACTGGAACCTGAACATGTGGAGGAACGTTATGTTCAGCGATGAGTCCAGATTCTGCCTACGGCAGTTGGATCATAGGGTCAAAGTGTGGAGAAGACGCGGAGAACGCTATGCTGATTGCTGCACCGATAGAGTGACATCTTTTGGTGGAGGCAGTGTGATGGTGTGGGGCGGCATCTCCCTCACTGGAAAAATGAGGCTTGTGATCATTGGAGGCAATCTCAATGCAGAGAGATATCGAGATGAGATTCTGCAACCAGTGGCAATCCCATATCTCCACAGTCTGGGACCGAACTCTATCCTCCAAGATGACAATGCTCGCCCCCACAGAGCAGGGTTTCTCAGAGACTACCTCCAGAATTTGGGAGTGGAGAGGATGGAATGGCCTGCCAGCAGTCCTGACCTCAACCCCATTGAACTCTTGTGGGATCAGCTTGGGCGTGCTGTTCGTGCCAGAGTGACCAACACAACCACGTTGGCTGACTTGCGACAAATGCTGGTTGAAGAATGGGATGCCATCCCACAACAGTGTGTGACCAGGCTGGTGACCAGCATGAGGAGGAGGTGCCAGGCTGTTGTGGCTGTGTATGGTTCTTCCACACGCTACTGAGGCTCCTGTTTATTAAATTAATAAATTGTTAAATTGCCAATATGTCTTGTTTCTTCAGACTTCAATCATCCAATCCACCAAACAACACCGAACAAGAGTCAATGGCAGAATAAGCTGTTTGGCATTGGCAGAGAAGATTTGGCAGATTTTTCATGGGCGCAACCCACATACTCAGCTCTGCTGCTCATCCCACAAATGCATGTTCCGTACAAATGTGGCACCATTTAAAAGGGAAATAAATAGGCTTTCCAACGGTATAAGATTTATTGCCAAGAAGCATTGTTACAACAAAGAAATAATCTACCAAACACAAATTTCCTTACTTTTTGTGCTATGTTTATATATATTACTAAAACTCTCATCTTGTTTGTTTGTCAGTTTGTTTGCTCGTAAATATATTTATACAAGATATTCATCTTGTTTGTTTGTCAGTTTGTTCGTTTGTAAATATATTTATACCCGAAATACAACCAAAACGGTACACGATAGCGCAACAATTTTAGGCCCACCTTACTCACCATTGGCCTGCAGTTCAAATGGTTGGTATATTTTAAAAGTTATTCACTTTTTAAACTTAAAAAATCACTTTTTAAACTTTAAACTGTCAGCTGCGCCTGTGCAGTAATACCCCCGTGTTCAATGTCACAATGACAACCCAACGGCTCCGCCCCTGCGCAGTTGAGGCCCGTTGATCTAATACAGATGCTCCCCGCCTTACGATATTTTGACTTTGCAATGGTGCAAATGGCCGTGGGGGGGCGGGGAGGGAGGGGGGATAAGGGGGATGGAGTGGGTGAGTTGGGGCGGTGGGAGGTGGGGAGTGGGGGAGGGGAAAGTGATAGACCCATGCAGGAGAGGTTTGGGCCCAACGGGTTCCACCCTTTCTAGTTAATGCTAAAATTCTAAAATAGTTTTAGGTTGGATCTGACAACTAGCAGTGAATAACAGCAGCATGAATGCACCAGATAACAACTGTGTCAAATGAGAAAAGGCCAGCTATCTGACTTTGAGTAAAATAACCAATTGTCAAGTCCTTAACCATCAGCATCTTGTGGATTTCCCATGTCCAGAAACATGAACAGACCTGTCTGATAAATATTGTGGCATCAAAAATATGGCACAGTAACAAGCAGCAAAATCCTGGCTCTTCACACTGATCTGCCCTTGCTCACATCGAGAATGTGCTGGAATAATTCCCAATTCCATAAAAGATGCAGTTGTAAAAACAGAAGAGGCTTGAAACCTTTCAGAAACCAGCAATTGGCTGCCTGAGCCGATTTTGAAATCTTCTCAAGAGAGGTAGTGGGGGGCCTGAGACATGCAAAAAAATTATGAGAGACATAGACATAGAGGACCGTTCTCCCAGGATAGAGAAATCAAATACCAGAGGGCACAGGTTTAAGGTGAGGGGCAAACTTTAAAGGAGATGTGCAGGGCAAGTTCTTTTCCCCAAACAGAGGAACACGGTTAAATGCAGGCGGTTTAGAGTTGGTCTTCGCATAAAATATGACACAGACACTGTGTGCCAAATGACCTGTTCTTGTACTGTACTGTTCTATGTTCTATTTTACCCTCCTTGATCACCAAGATACCAGGTTGAAGTGCAGGCAATTTATATGAATTCCATCAATGCTGATTACTTTAAAACTCGCTAGCAATCTTGACCACTAATGGAGGAAGAAAATAAAGAAGTAACATCAATACTAATCTAATTTACACACCATCCGAACACATCATACACTGCCATCCCTTTCTGGCAGGAGATTAAATATTCTGACATTCTTTACCCAAATATCTTCGTGGAAGCAGAGATCTAATATTTCAAGGAGTAAACAAGGTTTTCACAAAGCTGCCATAAAAAAATGCATCCTTGTCAAGCACTGAATTCGGAAAGCCAATGCATTGATTAACAGCGGTCAAACATTCAATGCACTAATTTTCAAAAATGTTATCTTCCACATGCACAGTAGCTTGTACCCAGCTGTTGAAAGTGTGTATTTATCCCAATCTTCACCTGGTTGATCTTCCATCATCCAACCTATTCAAAACGTAGTTGCTAACATCACGCCCTGTTCCAAGCAAGCATGCCACGATACCCATCCTCTATGTAGGCAACACAGTGGTGCAGCAGGTAGAGTTGGTGTCTTGCATCTATATCAAGGTTCAACCCAGGCTTTAAAGGTTCTCACTGTGGAGACTGCACTTCCTATGACCATGTGGGCTTGCTCCAGATGCTCCAGTTTCTGTCCACATCACCAAGATTTATGGGTTGGTAGGTTAATAGGTATCCCTAGAGTAAACTATCCCTAGAGTAGGTAGGAAAATCAAGGTGGAGATAATGGGCAATTGAAAAGAATGGATTACGGGGAAATAAGTGGGGTGAAAATATTGACTGAATTGCAGAGAAGTTGGCAAGGACTCGACAGACCGAATGGCCTCCTGTATTATGGGAGAACGGGACCTACTTTTGGCTTCCTTGGTTAAACTTACTAGTCACTTTCAAAGTTATATTTTGACTTCTCTGCCTTAACATGCAATGTTCTCCAAATACCTCTTTTGTGAGTCAATTCTTTGATCTTCCAATTCTAATGTTATAGATATTACCAGACTGACAAAAGGAATTGAAAGCACAATTAAAAAACCTTGATAACTGTGCCAAATGCACAGATTGTATTTTTTGAGAAACAATAATATGTGCCATAATGGGGAAACAAAGTACTTTTGTATTTTTCTTAAGACACTCTGAGCTATTTCTACCAGCACCCAAATATCTGCCAAAAACTCTCATATCAGCTGCCAAGTAACTGTAAATTACGAACAAGAATATATAATCCATTATTTTTTTGCTTTCTCGATTAGACTGATTGTAATGCCTTCTGGACCATCTACTTTGTGCTTAAGTAAGCTGAAGAATTATCCCAATGGATCATCTGTTTCACCCATTCAAGGTTTTCATGTGCGATGTAACATTTATCAACTGCACTTTTCCAGATAACTAAACATATTTGCAAAGTCAAACAAGAAGGACATTAGAACAATGTCATACAATTACCCTTGGACAAGTTGATTGCCAGCAACCTGGCAAGACTCTCATCAACATTGGGATTGAGGTCCAAGCTAATGTAGGAGAACAAATGTAGAAAAATTATATTTCCAAAGTTCAATTTGAAATACACTGATCTCATACAATATGGAGTCATAAGTAGTCAATGGGCTGAAGAAGTTTATCTTGAGTAATGTTCCAAGCTAAACGAGTCTGTTAGATACGAGCCGGTGGCTCAATTTTTATGGCTTGTTCTATAATTATAAAAGCATTGGCTTCCTCCATGCTTAAATGTGCAGAGCATTGCAAAGAGAAAAGAAGAATGGATGAAACAAGACACAGGTGATGCATTTACTCATTTTCAGGGACATTATAATTACTAAGCAATATAGAGTTTGCAACAAATACCTGCTCTTAATGAGCTTTGTAACCTTGAGAGGGATGGATGATAATTTTCCAGCAAGTTATTTTCTGAATGCAAAGGTTAACTCTGTCAATTACACTCAATTTCTTAAGTATTATGGCGTTGCACCGCAAGACTAGAGCAAAGCACGGGTTCACGGTTTCCATCAGAGGAAGCTTATGATTCCTATCTAATTAGATAGGACACAGGACTAAATACAATTGAATATGCAAAATACCACTGATTGGCCTGGTGAGAATCAGTTGATCTAAAATTATATCTGCCCATTTTTAGACTAGTTTCTATGTATAAAGGAATTCATTTTTAAAGAGGAAGAACAGCTTTATTGATGGGAGAAAAATAAATGCACACCTTTGCAAGTGACTATTACAATGTCAGCAAAATATTTATACGCTTGTGTCAGCTAAATTTTTCATCCAGCAGAGCTAGAGCCTTAAGGGCCTGTCCCACTTAGGCGATTTTAAGGCGACTGCCGACTTGTCAGTGATTTCAGCGAAAATTAGGGCGCCGGAGAAGCATTGACAGTGTGGGAGTTTTCGCGATGTTTATGGCCATCAGCCATTACATTTAAAGTGGGCTCCAAACCCAGATATGCAACCCAGAAACCAGGTATGCATCTCCCTTACATTTTCAAAGAATGCCCACACATTTTTCACAAAAATCCACTTAACCACTTTTTAAATTATTATTTTTAATACAGCTATTAGTAAACTGGAAGTAAATCCAGTTTATTCCTTGTTACAGTGAAGCTTGGGTTTTAAGTAACCCATACAAGGTGTTATAGTTCAAAACTCTCAAGAACTTACCGACTTGTCAGTGATTTCAGCGAAAATCAGGACGCCGAAGAAGCACTGACAACGTGGGAATTTTCACGATGTTTCAGAAGACGGTGTAATCTCGACCTGACTCGGCATTGTCGTGGTCATTGTCGTCGGGTAAAAGAAAATTTTGGCGATCTGCTACGACTTTGACAGTCGCCAAACAAATCGCCTAAGTGGGACAGGCCCTTAAGTTTTCTAAATTTGTCACTTTTGATTGATTTGTTTTGCAAAATGCAAGATTCTCCAGCTTAATTCAGCAAAACCATTTTATGAATAAAATAAGATTGGAAAATATTATTGCAAGCTTGAAGATGCAGGTCAGAAGTAACAAGGCAGGTGAGCAACCCAAGGAAAACGAATGAGCAATGCCTCAAATGCTACATGGACTTTCATGTAGTTCAATCCTGAATTTGGGTGCTGTCAATGTGGAGTTTGCACATTCTCCCTGAACGACCTGATACTCCGGTTTCCTCCCACATCTTAAACCTGTGCTGGCAGGTTAAATGGCTACTGTTAATACAGTGCCTCCATAATGTTTGGGATGAAGACCCATCATTTATTTATTTGCCTCTGTACTTCACAATTTGAGATTTGGAATGGAAATAAAATCACATGTGGTTAAAGTGCACATTGTCAGATTTTATTAAAGGCCATTTTTATACATTATGGTTTCACCATGTAGAAATTACAGCTGTGTTTATACACAGTCCCCCATTTCAGGGCACCATAATGTTTGGGACATGGCTTCACAGGTGTTTGTAATTGCTCAGGTGCATCCAATTGCCTCCTTAATGCAGGTATAAGAGCTCTCGGCACCTAGTCTTTCCTCCAGTATTTCCATTACCTTTGGAAACTTTTATTGCTGTTTATTAACATGGGGACCAAAGTTGTGCCAATGAAAGTCAAATAAGCCATTATCAGACTGAGAAACAAGAATAGATCTGTTAGAGACATCAGCCAAACCTTAGGCTTACCAAAATCAACTGTTTGGAACATCATTAAGAAGAAAGAGTGCACTGGTGAGCTTATTAACCGCAAAGGGACTGGCAGGCCAAGGAAGACCTCCGCAACTGATCACAGAAAAACCTCCAGTTTAAATTCCAAATCTCAAATTGGAATATTTTGGAGGACCAAGAACCAAGAATTCCCAAACACCTGTCCGACAGATCAGAAACACTCTTCACGAGTCAGGTGTGGATTTGTCAATGACCACTGCCCAAAGAAGACTTCATGAACAGAAATACAGAGGCTATACTGCAAGATGCAAACCACTGGTTAGCTGCAAAAATAGGATGGCCAGGTCACAGTTTGCCAAGAAGTACTTAAAAGAGCAACCACAGTTCTGGAAAAGGGTCTTGTGGACAGATGAGACGGAGATTAACTTATATCAAAGTGACGGCAAGTGCAAAGTATGGAGGAGAGAAGGAACCGCCCAAGATCCAAAGCATACCACCTCATCTGTGAAATACGGTGGTGGGGGTGTTATGGCCTGGGCATGTATGGCTGCTGAAGGTACTGGCTCACTTATCTTCATTGATGATACAACTGCTGATGGTAGTAGTATTATGAATTCGGAAGTGGATAGACACATCCTATCTGCTCAAGGTCAAACAAATGCCTCAAATCTTAATGGCCAGTAGTTCATTCTACAGCAAGACAATGATCCCAAACATACTGCTAAAGCAACAAAGGAGTTTTTCAAAGCTAAAAAATGGTTAATTATTGAGTGGCCAAGTCAATCACCCGATCTGAACCCAATTGAGCATGCCTTTTATATGATGAAAAAACTGAAGGGGACTAGCCCCGAAAACAAGCTAAAGATGGCTGCAATACAGGCCTGACAGAGCATCACCAGAGAAGACACCCAGCAAATGGTGATGTCCATGAATCACAGACTTCAAGCAGTCATTGCATGCAAAAGATATGCAACAAAATACTAAACATGACTACTTTCATTTACATGACATTGTTGTGTCCCAAACATTATGGTGCCCTGAAATGGGGGGACTCAATGTTTATCTATTGAGAATCAAATTAAAATAATAAATGTAATATATCAGAGAGAACCTACGCTCTGATTTAATTGCTGCAGTGTCTCATTAATATTCCTACCGAGTGCTTTTAAACAAACATCGGTTGGCACTCATCAGGAAAATATATTTCTTTTGGACTGGGAAATTGTTACAAGGGAACAGGTTCAAGGATCTGAGTTGTAGAACAGAAAAAGGCTCAATCATCTGTTTAGTTACAAATCAGATTTATTGGCAAGATGGAGGACAAAAGCAATACTTGTCTTGGTGTGCGCAGGGTCCGTTTTACAGCAGCACACCTCTTTATCTCCCTGCCTCCGTCTGCAGCACTGATCGCGACTCAGCCGTCGGTGAACCACTCTTGTACATGAACTACCTTATGGCTTAACTTATGCCTTCTGCCTTTACACAGGCAGAAATTAGCTGTTGAAATAACCACCGGTCGCTGCTCCCAAATTCAAACTGCACCCAATGGCAGGGGACTACATCCGGAAAGAAAGCACTACCGGCCGTAGACTGGCGCGTAAAGCAATACACAATGCGCGACAGACTTGTCGTGCAAAGGTAACACAGTGCTACAGACTTGCCGCGCAAAGGTTTAAACAAGAGTGCTGTCGGCCACAGCGTTATGGGCTTTAAATATAGCGCTACCGGTCACAGCGCTATGGGCTTTAAACATAGTGCTATGGTCACAGCGCTATGGGCTTTAAACAGAGTGCTATGGTCACAGCGCTATGGGACACAGACTGTTCGGGCAAAATTCTCGTATAACAGAAATGTTGTTTCATTTCATCATTAGCCTTGATAGAAGAAAACAGCTTTCAATATCCAAATCCATTGGAACTAAAAATACCAGCTTAAAGCCAGATTTTTATTATTTGATTCAGTTTTGTGAGAGGAGGGGTGAGATGAGGCAGGAACAACTGAATTAAATCGAGGAACCAAATTAAATCTGGAAACTGAATTCTGGTATAAAAATTTACATCTTGCATCACTGGGGGGGGGGGTGTAGGATAATTCAATCATGGCTGATCTATTTTTCCCTTTCAATCCCATTCTCTTGCCTTCTCAGTAACTTTTTACACCCTCTTGCAAAACCTCCATAAGCTCATTAATTGAGTGACCACTGTATCATTGGAAATTGGAGTATTCACAATCCCAAAGAGTTGTTGAACTAAATTATCACTCTCTCCCTTAATCACTGCAATTTAAAACATTTGCAGCACCGTCCATCTCTGTCCTTACCTCGGTTCATCTTACAGTGATCCCGTGTGTACATCATGGTTGCCATCAGACTCAATTGCTCAAATGTTTTGCAGGCTATTATTCTATGTCACAAATCTCAACTCATGTAACCTATCCAATTACAGGTTCAACTTTCCCATTATATGTGCCCATACAGATCTTCACTATTCCAGGCAACTCAAGCACCATACCAAACTTTAGCGGCCCAAGTCTCATACATAGCCTTTCATCCATGGGTTCCAATCTCCCCACAGCTTCAATTCCACCCACATCTCCATTCTTATCCAGCCACTTTCTCAGAACCCTTGCAAAATCTATTCATGACACTATGAAGTGCTTTGGAAATGTTATAATCAAAGTCCTTCATAATTGTAAATTGTAAAGTACCATCCCAAGCCAATAGATAATTAGCCATAAGCTACTGTTACCAAACACATTTATTCCTCTATAATCTTGTGTTATTTTAAATGTACCCCTCAAAGACCCTTCAATATTTGACAAAATCCTGCTCGAGGTGGGAGGAAAGCGAACCAAGCAAACAAAATTGTGACAAAAATATTTTAACGTAGCTTGGAAGATAAAAGTGAATTGCTCCACATCAGATTTGGACGAGATCTCCAAGACTGTTCAGAAGAGTAATAATTGATTTACTTTCTTTAAGTCACTGAAATTACCATCTCTCGTACAGCACAGGAACATGTCTACAATGTCTTTGCCGAACATGATGTGAAGACCAACTCCTATCTGCCAGCAAAGCTGTTGCGGTTATCAGTGGAGGAAATATTGGTGAAATAAGGTATTTTGCACCTTTCTGGAGTAATTTGGAGCTAATGAAGTATTTACAAAATGTAGCCACTGCTGTAAGTTGCAAAACAAGACAACTAAGCATGCACAGTAATCTACTTTTAGTAACAGAGTTTGAAGGATAAATGTTGACTCAAGGTATTAGAACAAATTTATTGGCTTTCCTTCAAAATATCATGATTATTCTTTTAACTTACTGAGTGCGTGAATAACGTTAAATGTTCTACTGAAATTAAACGCATCCTCATAACAATAACAGAGCCTGCAATTCTGTGCTCGAGAACTTGAACTCAACTTTCTATTACAATGATAGTTTGGCAGACTACCGACGAGTAATACAAATTTCTGGATATATCATAAGTACATAATGTACAAACATAAAATTCTTTATAACTGGCGTGAGAATTACATGAAACAAGATAAGTCAGTCTGAAATGTGTATATATATATATATATATATATATATACCATCTTGGTAATATTTAAAGTAGTGTAAGAAAATAACTGCAGATGCTGGTACAAATCGAAGGTATTTATTCACAAAATGCTGGAGTAACTCAGCAGGTCAGGCAGCATCTCAGGAGAGAAGGAACGTCGCCCATTCCTTCTCTCCTGAGATGCTGCCTAACCTGCTGAGTTACTCCAGCATTGTGTGGTAATATTTAAATGGCAAAGTTATAATTTGACCAAAATTTACAAAGATGCCAAAGTAACTAGGTTTAAAAGAACATTAAACAAGCTGGGAAAGGACATTCTGTTATTTCAGTATTACTAAATAAAATGCCCTCTATGTTAAAGCAAATTCAAATTTCACAAGTTATATATTGGGTCAAGAGTTCCAGATGAGTGACAAGGTATCCAGCGGCTAAACTCCACTTTACAATTCCTATCCGAGTACATTTGTATAACTTGAAAAAAGGGAGTTGAGAAGCATATTATGAACAATATAGTTCAACAGTTCAAGGGAAAAATAAGTTAACAATTGCAAAAGCAATGACGTTGATTTATTGACTGGAAGCTTTCTTGAATTATTACTTGTGTGTCACAACAGCAATAAGCTACATGTTCTGACAAAGGATCCCTGACCCAAAATGTTGACTTTCTTCCCACAGATGCAGCCTGCCTTGAGTATTTCCAGCATTATGTTTTCTTATTTTAGATTTCCAGTATCTGCAGTTTTTTTAATATATTCAGCAACAATTTACTGTAATGTGCTTGGATTTACAAAGTTCCTGACAAAGTTCCACATCAGTGATTACGAAACAGGCCACAAAAAACTAGCAATGCGTAGGACATGGAACATAAATAGGAAGGAACTGCAGATGCTGGTTTAAACTGAAGGTAGCCACAAATTGCTGGAGCAACTCAGTGACATTTCGGGTCTCGACCCTTCTGAACACTGGTCTCGACCCGAAACGTCACCCAATTCTTCTCTTCAGAAATGCTGCCTGTCCAGCTGAGACACTCCAGCATTTTGTGTCTATCTTCGAACATATATAGGACATTGGTTTAAAACAGAGCACAACCATATCTGAAATATTTTCATGCTGCAAAAAGATCAAAAGCAGGGCTAACCAGGGCTTAGTATTGAAATTCTTGCTTTTGTTGAGCTGGGATGAAAATGTCACAAACACTTTGGATAAATACAAACACCAGGAGACTGGGTAATAACTGGTGATAATAATAAGCTGACTCGTAAGATTTGATGGTACAAAACAAAGAGATGGATTGAGGACATGGGACAATAGATCAATGAAGCAATTAGTACAGAGTACGCCAGCAGAAATTAACTGATATGAATGACAGAGAGATGAACAGTGTGCTGATAATGAATTGATTTTGAGTTCATGGACTGTACTATCTGTTCACATTAAAATACTATGTACAATCTTTTTGACTATACCATGAGAAATTAACCTGAGCATTGAAAAGTAGCAAGAACAAATATTACTATCTCAATAAGATACCAAAATCATTATGAGAAACTGCAAAGGTTTATACTAGAGAAACACAAGTTTAAATGGGGCATTACTCAATTAATCAAAAATTAATTATTCTTCACTATGAAGGTGTTATTTCAGTTTTTGCAAAAATTTTGTTCATTTTGGTTATTAAACACTCAGCTATTAAAAATATCTTCCTTGGTTGTCTACAAGCACAACGAAATGCGAATAACAGCTATATAAATGTGTTCCAAAAGCCGATAAAAGACCGTGGACAATTGCTAACATTGCTGATGCTGGAAGCGAAAATACAGAAAATGTTGGCGACCCCCTCCAGCAGCATGTACAGCAATGAAAACAGACTAATTAAAAGTTACAGATCTCCGATCTTTGCTTTTGCAAGTTGAATGGTCCAGATTCTATGAGGAAATGCCAATGAGAGCCGCACGGTGGCGCAGCGGTAGAGTTGCTGCCTTACAGCGAATGCAGCGCCGGAGACTCGGGTTCGATCCTGACTACGGGCGCCGTCAGTACGTTCTCCCCGGGACCTGCGTGGGTTTTCTCCGAGATCTTCGGTTTCCTCCCACACTCCAAAGACGTACAGATATGTAGGTTAATTGACTGGGTAAATGTAAAAATTGTCCCTAGTGTGTGTAGGGTAGCGTTAATGTGCGGGGATCGCTGGACGGCACGGACTTGGTGGGCCGAAGGGCCTGTTTCCGCGCTGTATCTCCAAATCTAAAAAAATCGTTCTGAAAGAAAATGCACTCAATTCTCCACACAAGTTACTTTAAGTTCAGATGATGCCACAAATGTTAAATTCCTGAACTTGCTGGTTACACTTTGTTGGCAATATTCCTAATACCTGATGGATTCCAGGAGCAGATGCCAAACCTGCCACAATTCCCCAACAGCTATTCTAGGAAATCTGCCCTTGAATTGACACAGGCCTAACTTGGCATGGGAGCAGCATCAATTTATTTGGATAGAGATAAACAAGAGCAGGGATGCCAGTATTGGGGCAATTTATTTTTTATTATAAATGTAGTTAAATGCTTTTAGAGAGTTAACTATTGACATTTTGTATTTTTTAAATTGTTAATATTATGTTTTGACTGTTGCTTTTTGATTGTTTTGTACATTTCTGAAAGTCAGAGACGGTGTTAACAGGCTTAGTCAGGGAATGAAGCCAAGCTGATTGAAAAGGTTTTCAACTACTTTATTGATATTTATTCAGTTGTCACACCCCGCCTTTTCATTATCACTCACAGGCTCAGGTGAGAGGTAAGATCACACTTACCAAGTAAATCAACAACCAGTAGATAGACAAGCACTAGCAATAAATCATGCTCCTAGCCAGTTTCTGCAGAGACACTGGCCAGCTTGAGGTTCTCCAGTAATTTATTTCCATTTCAAAAATTCACACACATGGGTTAAGTGAGTTCTTTAAGTAAGTTAAAATATATTTGTCCTTTTATATAAACTGGATAGTTCATCTTTCAGGATGAAAGCCACATCAATACAAAATGGTTAGCATTGGTCAGAAGCGCTGGAAACAAAATTCCTTTAACTTTAATTGTAATTTTTCACGCCACCAATGGCATCGATTAATTAAAAAAACTGGTAAAAGTAGTAAAACAGCACAAAGAAACCAAAGACCCAATGCACAAAGAAACTTTAAAAACCTACTCTGAATACTTGATATGTGAGCTTGTAGCTGAACAAATTCACATACATTAGATATGGCACTGCGTTTGAAAAACACCAAAGTTCAACAGCATAAACATCAATACAGCACTCCAACAGCCACAAAAATCTTACTGTTATCTATAATGTTAAATATCCATACCATGGGCGGCACGGTAGCGCAGTGGTAGAGTTGCTGCTTTACAGCGAATGCAGCGCCGGAGACTCAGGTTCGATCCTGACTACGGGTGCTGCACTGTAAGGAGTTTGTACGTTCTCCCCGTGACCTGCGTGGGTTTTCTCCGAGATCTTCGGTTTCCTCCCACACTCCAAAGACGTACAGGTATGTAGGTTAATTGGCTGGGTAAATGTAAAAAAATTGTCCCTAGTGGGTGTAGGATAGTGTTAATGTACGGGGATCACTGGGCGGCACGGACTTGGAGGGCCGAAAAGGCCTGTTTCCGGCTGTATATATGATATGATGATATGATGATATGATGAATTTCATCAACTGGAATAAATAACAACTATTTTAAACTCACTTTTGATTTATACTATGCAGTTAAATAGCATCTGAATAGTAAATACACAAGCCAAGTGTTGCAACATAGGCGAAAAGAATTTTGGAAAATTATTAAGAGTCCTACTTGATCTACACATAAAAAGACAAACAAAAATTATACCACAGAGTCAGAGTGATACACTGTGGAAACAGGCCTTTCAGTCCAACTTGCCCACACCAGCCAACAATGTCCCAGCTACACTAGTCCCATTTGCCTGCACTTGGTCCATATCCCTCCACACCTGTCCTATCCATGTACCTGTCTATTTCTTAAACGATGGGATAGTTCCAGCCTCAACTACCTCCTCTGGCAGCTTGTTCCATACACCCACCAACCTTTGTGAAAAAGTTACCCCTCGGATTCCTATTAAATCTTTTCCCCTTCACCTCGAACCTATGTCCTCTGGTCCTCGATTCCCCTACTCTGGGCAAAAGACCCGATCTATTCCTCTCATGATGTTGTATAGCTCTATAAAATCTTCCCTCATCCTCCTGCACTCCATGGAATAGAGCGCCAGCCTACTCAACCTCTCCCTATAGCTCACACCCTCTAGTCCTGGCAACATCCTCGTGAATCTTTTCTGAACCCTTTTAAGCTTGACAATATCTTTCCTATAACATGGTGCCCAGAAATGAACACAATATTCTAAATGCGGTCTCACCAACATCTTATACAACTGCAACATGATCTCCTAACTTCCATACTCTACACTCTGACTAATGAAGGCCAAAGTGACAAAAGCCTTTTTGACCACCTAATTTACCTGCGACTCGACCTTCATGGAACCATGCACCTGTACTCCTAGATCCCTCTGCTCTACAACACCACCCAGGGGCCTACCATTTACAGTGTAGATCCTGCCCTTGTTCGATGTCCCAAAATGCAACACCTCACACTTCTCTGTATTAAATTCCATCAACCATTCCTCCACCCAGCTGGCCAATCGATCTAGATCCTACTGCAAAACCACTAACTTTTGTATCATCAGCAAACTTGCTAATTTTGTCCTGTATGTTCTCATCCAAACCATTGATGTAGATGACAAACAGTAACGGGCCTAGCACCAAACTCTGAGGCACATCACTAGTCACAGGTCTCCAATCTGAGAAGCAACCTTCCACCATCACTGCTTCCTTCCATGGAGCCAAATTGCTATCCATTCAGCTATCTCTCCTTCGATCCCATGCGATTTAACCTTCCAGAGCAGCTGACCATGCAGAACCTTGTCGAACGCCTTACTGAAGTCCATGTACAGACCTCCCAACATTTATAGACAATAGACAATAGACAATAGGTGCAGGAGTAGGCCATTCAGCCCTTCGAGCCAGCACCGCCATTCAATGCGATCATGGCTGATCACTCTCAATCAGTACCCCGTTCCTTCCTTCTCCCCATACCCCCTCACACCGCTATCCTTAAGAGCTCTATCCAGCTCTCTCTTGAAAGCATCCAACGAACTGGCCTCCACTGCCTTCTGAGGCAGAGAATTCCACACCTTCACCACCCTCTGACTGAAAAAGTTCTTCCTCATCTCCGTTCTAAATGGCCTACCCCTTATTCTCAAACTGTGGCCCCTTGTTCTGGACTCCCCCAACATTGGGAACATGTTATCTGCCTCTAATGTGTCCAATCCCCTAATTATCTTATATGTTTCAATAAGATCCCCCCTCATCCTTCTAAATTCCAGTGTATACAAGCCCAATCGCTCCAGCCTTTCAACATACAATCGCTCCAGCCTTTCAACATGAGTTTACAAATTCAGAATTTTGATGTTCAACAGTTCAACAGAGCTTTATTTGTCATTCGGTACCAAGGTACCGAACGAAACTACATAGCAGTCACACACAAAAAAGAACACAAGACACATGACCCCAACACAAACGTCCATCACAGTGACTCCAAACACCCTCTCACTGTGATGGAGGCAACAAAACTTCCACTCTCTTCCCCACGCCCACGCCCACGCCCACGGACAGACAGCTCGTCCCCGACCGACCCGCAAGGGGATGGAAGAAATTCATAATTTTACATCAAAATTCATAATATGGCACGTAATGCAACTTTTCAGCAAAAAAAGTATGCACGCCAAATGCTCGTACGCATTGCGCTACATTCACGTGTGAAAAACGACTATTATTTCCAACAGTCTGTAGTTCTTGGACTACATGTACAATGTCAGGCCTATCATGAGTATATTCTACTATTATAGAAAGGTTATTGAACAGAAATACTTTTAACTTTTGTTTTGTTTTTTCTATTTTGCTTTTTCCTTACACATCCCAATTCTCTTGGTATTGAATAAAAGAACAATGGTCATAAAATGTATGACTAAGTTATGAAGAAAGAGTTTCATTTAAAAAATTGCACATACCTAATTTAATTGAAGACATACTTGCTCCAGTGGTCTTCAATAGCAATTCACAACAGTCCATGTCCCCCTCAACCATCCCTCCTACTCCCTCCCTTTTCCCCAAATCCACTTCCCCACCCCCCTCCCCCCCTCCCTTCCTCCACCCCCCAGACCCCTACTCCGTCCTCCCACTCCACTGCTCCCCCTCCCCCGCACCTTAAACCCCTCCCCCATCCACTCTCAACATCAACGGGCCTCACGCTCCGCAGCGAGGCCAGGCCAGGCGAACGTCGAGAGACGAGGCCAGATGAGCGGCGAGACCAGCGGCGAGGCCGGGCCAGTGGCGAGGCATGTCCTTTGCGGAAAAATGTGAGGCAAAATCGGAATGGAGGAAATGAAATAAGAGAGCGGAAACTTTCCGCCAAATTCGGAAGGGTTGGGAGGTCTGCATGTACACAACATCTACAGCTCTGCCCTCATCAACCTTTTTGGTCACGTCTTCAAAAAACTAAAATCAATCAGATTTGTGAGACACGACCTCCCACGTACAAAATCATGCTGACTATCCCTAATCAGCCCTTGCCCATCCAAATACCTGTATAACCTATCCTTCAGAATACTCTCCAGTAACTTACCAACTACAGATGTTAAGCTCACCGGCCTATAGTTCCCAGCATTTTTCTTGCAGCCCTTCTTGAAAAGAGGCACAACATTTGCCACCCTCCAGTCTTCCGGCACCTCTCCTGTATTTCAGGACGACACGTCAATTTCAACCAGGGCTCCCGCAATTTCCTCTCTAGTTTCCCCGCAATGTCCTTGCATATATCTGATCAGGCCCTGGAGATTTGTCTACCTTCAAACACAACAGTAGCTTCAGTACTTCTTCAATGGTAACCCTGACTGCTCTCAAGACACTTCCAGTGACTGCTCCAATTTCCTCCATCCTACTGTCTTTCTCCTCGGTAAATACAGAGGAGAAATACTAATTTAGGAGCTTGTGATACCAATTGAGAAATAAATTAGATTTAGCATCTGTCTGAACTTCAGATAACAGAAAAGTTATGATAAACCAAGGACTCAAATAGCTGCTACTTCCAAACAATAGCCCTTAATTGATCTTGAGATCCATTCAAACTATTACTTGACAGGGAGTACAAGAGCGATGTCTTTAAAGGAACAGGCTTGCAACTAAACATTTACAACAATGCTTCAATTTTCTGTTTGCCCAAGAGATGTGTTACATGCCCATTATACGTCAAATAGAATCAAAAAGGTTCCTTGACAGAAAGAAAGATGCGAGTCAGCTCCTGTGTATTTTCAAACTTCTTGAGAGTCTGGTCTCACCAAGATTTACTCAAGTTGAAACTTTAGAATAATTCCTCAGTATTCATTATTTACAATTTAACATAGCATTGTGTAAATTACATTCCTCAACAAGAACCTCTTGGGGTTAAAAGAAACAAAGATGCCATATCATTTTGTAATCGTTCAGCATGAAATACACATGATAGAGTGATAGAAAATAGGTGCAAGAATAGGCCATTAGGCCCTTCGAACCAGCGATCATCCAAAATCATGACTGTTCATCCAAAATCAATACCCGCTCCGGCTTTTTCCCCATATCCCTTGATTCCCTTTGCCCCAAGAGCTAAATTTAACTTTCTCTTGATGTTGGTTTAAACCAAAGATAGACACAAAATGCTGGAGTAACTCAGTGGGACCCGATACATCATCCATTCCTTCTCTCCAGAGATGCTGCCTGTCCCGCTGAGTTACTCCAGCTTTTTGTGCCTTTCTTACTCGCGTTGTTTGACCAATTCCTGGTATTCTGGCTGGGGAAGTAACAAGGAAAAACTATTAAAGCAGTTTTTGTTCCATCATTAAGTATGATTTTTTAAAAATGTAACACATACTGCAATTTATTTTAACAATGACCTGAAGAAACAAGAGGGAAGAAATAAAAACGAAAATTTATTTTCCAATTTTATCTCCTAATATCCTCAAAATATTACTTCTAACAAGCAAGACATGTAATAATCACACATTACTCATTTCCCTTAGATCCTGACTACCATTGCCTGCTGTCAGGACAAGGGACCTCAGCAGTTCATTTCGTACTTTGTGTAACCACACAACAGCAGGTAATGTTCTGGATCATTTGTAAACATCTCTGCCTTTTAACAGATGCTATGAAAAAATCCATCCAGCAACCAGCTGATATCAGCAGTTCTTGGCCACTGACAAAGTCTTAGCAACCCAAATCTATTCATAAATTTGACAACTCCCTTTTGCAGGATTGCAAGTCTCAAAGCACTGCTGCATATGGGAAAGACTGTTTAGATTAGATTCCACTTTCAGTTTTTTCGAATTGCCCACTGTTCACCTAATAAATATTCCCTGTTGCTCTCCATGTTCCACTCTTGTCATTGAGGTTTGTTGCGTTCAGCTTGCTGATGGCCACTTCTTTAGGAAGACATATGCTTTGCTTCTCTAAGGATTTCTTTCAGGTAGTGCAATTTACAAGAAATATATTTAAGTACAAGAAATGGTTTATAACTGGAGCTAAATGATATAATCCAAGTCAATGATTAATGGTAACATTGGACAAAACACAATTAGACAATAATTCCATGCAAATTTTTATAACTGAGCACCTGACATTATCTTTAAACCATGAACTGCTCATAAAACATTGACATAACCTTGTTAACAGAACACACCCATTTTTCATTTCTGTTTTCGGACTCTGGAACGGACTTCTCATATGCTGAGGATTATTATTCTTGATATCCAATCTACCTCGAAATGGCCCTTGCACTTTTTTTAAAAATCTGCAATTTCTTTGTAGCTGTAACAGTATATTCTGCACTGTTTCCCCTCTTTTTTTGCACTACCTGTTATATTCACTTGTCAAATGATATGATTGTACTCGTGTATGATATGATTGCCTAGATAGCCACAAACAAACGTTTTCAACGTTTCGTGGTACATGAGACAATAATAAACAAAACCAATTAAGATTGGAGTCCTGATTTTAAAGAAAACACATCTTGCAGATAAAAACTGAAGGAGATTAATTTCTTCTATAATTTTTTTAATACTTTATAGTACAGAAATTCCCAGTAGTAATATCAATTTAACTCATGCTCATAGTTCTTAGGCATTCTCAGATTAAGAATTTTCATATTTAGCCAGCTCTGGCACTAATAGTTATAATAATTTCACTTTGAATTAATGAGTAAAAATAAAAATAGATTATCTTACCTGAACATCATAAAGTGCAACGATGTTTTCATGTTGAAGCTCCTAAAAATGAAGATCAAACAATCTTTCAAATTATAATGCCTCATCGCTTTCAATAGATTTGTTCTTCAGTTGTCAAAATAGGGCATAGTCAGACCTTTATGATCGCCTTTATCTTTTCCACAACAAAGTTATGTATCAGACATGATTGAAAACTCTCTATAAAATAGTGCTGATGGTTTCTAGTTACCATGTTTCAAACAGTTATAAATAAATCAACTATTAAATCTTTGAGAGGCATAGAAGACCTCGGAAAGGATTCAAAGATTTGCTTAGTCTTCTTGCACTACGCACCACTAATGTGGAAATTGGATCAAAAAACAAATAACAATTTACTTTCATTGTATGCTATGAATATTAATTACTTTCAAAAATTAGGATGTAAAATATATTTGGATTAATGGCAATTAGTACATTATAATTTTAGGTTTACTGCAACAATTGTTTTAAGAAAAGCTATAAAAAACATTATTAAACGATAATAAAAGTGGCTAAACATCAAGAATGCTCAGCGTCCAATAACTCCAGCTCTCGACACATTTGACCAAGACTGCAATGGGAAGTGGTTATTGTGGCAAAGTAAAGTAAAGTAATCTGGCCCTACATTGCTACTGAATTTGACATTGTACCACACTTATAGGCTATATCTGGATTTAAAAAAATCTAAATTAGGTGGAATCAAAATCAATGTAGTTAATAATGATACTGGGCATCAGTATAGCAAAAGGCAACATGGACTATCCTTTGAAAAGGACAGCGAGAAAGATTAATCACCAAGTGCACAATTGTACCTTTATTTTCAGTATAATTAGTTGTCAATTTATTGCCATGTCTGCAAATGGATTTGAACATGGCGTTAGAAATTAAATTATTATTAAAAATGCATCGAAAGGATCAGTTTAGAGTTTATTAAAATGGGAATGCTGGGGTCACAAACTACGGGAAAGGCTGTCAAAGTATACAGCGGTATACAGATCAGCTGCAGAAATGGGCGTAGAAATGGTAGACGGAGTTTAATCTGAACAAGTGTGAGGGTTACACTTTGGGAGGTTGAATGCAAGTTACAATTAATGGCATGATCCTTAATAGCTTTGATGTACATAGGAGTCAGTGTCCAAGTCCACAATACCTGAAACACAACTAGATAGAGTGATAAAGGCATATGGTATACTTGCCTTCATTGGTTGAAGCATCGAGTATGATGCAGTTTTATAGGACATTGGTTGGGCCGCATTAGGTGTATTACATGCAGTTCGGTCACCACTTTACAGGAAAGATGTAGAGGCTTTAGAAAGGGCGCTGGTGAGGTTTATCACAACGATGCCTGGATTAGGGATTATTAGCTAGAGAGAGAGGCTGGACAGACTTGGATTGTTTTTTCTAGAATACCAGATGTTGCGAATACCTGACAGATGTATATAAAATTATGAGAGGAATAGATAGGGTAGATAGTCAGAACCTTTTTCCAGGATGGAATAGGTTTAAGGTGAGTGGGGCAAAGTTTAAAGGAGATGTGTGCGACGTTTTTTTTTTTACACATAGGCTGGTGAGTGGCTGGAATGTGCTGTGATTGACACAGATGCGGTAGTGACATTTAAGAGACTTTTGGATAAGCATATGGATATGCACAGTATGGAGGGATATGGATTATGTGCAGGCAGTCAAGAGTTGGTCTTGGCATGTTGGGCGCAGACATTATGGGCTGAAAGGCCTATTCTTGTCCTGTACTGTTCTATGTTGGGAAATGGAAATTAAAAGAAAGCAAACCACAAGCCATGTTGTCTTCAATTATGAACTTTTGTAGCACTGAATTGAACTACCTTCATATGCCAGCAATATACAACTAAATATTAAAACTGGCAATGAACACTGTATCAATAGAAACTTGGATAATAAATCAAATCACTTTCCAATATAAATGAACGGACAAAATCAGTTGCGCAACTCCTGATATTTGAATCTGAATGTCAGAGCGACATCCAGATTTAACTGTGAGTAGGACAGCAATGTAACAAGTAATGCTACTTCCCCATCGTCTCCAGAAACACACATTCAATCCTGGCCTTGGGTGCGGCTTGCACATTTTATTTGGGACCACATGGGTTGCCCCCAGATTGCCTGCAACATGTCAAAGATATGCGAGTTGGTAGGATTAAAGACTATTGTAAACTGCCACGAGCTTAGGTGAGGAAAAAGGTGCATGTTGGCCAGAATGGACACTTTGGGCCAGAGGGCCTGTTTTCATAGTGGATTACTCTATGAAATGCATATCACAATACAAACTTGATCGTGTGATCACTGCATAGTTTGTGTAGAATGGAATTGACAAACACCGAGTGATTGCATTAGAGAAAACCAAAATCCAAGTATTGACTTTACCATCTGCTGACATGTCAAACACAAGAAGAGGTCATACCTTTAATATCTTTATTTCTTTACCCAGCAAGATTTGCGATTTTGACAAATTTTTCTTGTTTATACATTTCACGGCTATTTCCCAATCCAATTTCTAAGAAAAAGACAAATGAGATGAAATTTAAACCTGTACATCAAAATGGAGTAACATATCCCAACAGGTAGACTTGCACAATATTAATGTTCTTTACTTCAATACTAATATAAAAAGAGACTGGACAGCATTAATTAATAATGCAGTTAGATCTCAATGAACACCTACAGAATGTTGTTAACAATCACTCCTGAGCCTTCAGCAGCATTCACACAACACAAAGCACAATAACTGAAATAACATCGTCGTTGAGGAATGCAGAACTGGAATTACTAATTACGTTAAAATTAGCTCATTCAAAACAATTGAATTAAGGAAAATTAAAATGTGATTGTTTAATGCGAATATTTTACAGAACATAATATTCATAAAACTGCTTTTATGAAAAGCCTTCACTGTATAAAACATTCCCAGAACTTCTGGGGCATTATCAACAAATCTAATTATTAGGGCATAGGAAAAGTAGATTTTTAAGCATAATTTTAAAGGAGAATGAAGTAGAAAGATTTATATTTGAAGCGTCAGAGTGGAGTAAATAATATCAGAGAAGCACTAGGGACTATCATTTGGGAGGGAGGGAGGTAGGGTGAGAGATTTTGGAAAGTTGTTGTTGGGAATGCAGGCTTTGCAGGAGGGTGGGTGTGGGAATAAAGTTACTGTTAGAGAAGAATGAAACTGTGGCTAGATTTGAAGGATATGAATTCTAAATTTAAGTCAACTAGGCCAGACACCAGTGAAGATAACATGTCAAGGAGTGATGAGTAAATGAGAGTTGAAGAACATTTATATGCAAGGGAGACGTTCAAACATAGAGTGTGGAGAATGGGAAGCTAGCTAGCAGATGATTCATGTAATCACCTTTACAATGGTATTGATAAGGGGTTCAGCACAAAGCACTGAAGCAAGGACTAAGGCAGGCTATGATACCTAGTTCATAGCTTTGATGATGAGCGGGATGTGTATCAAAAGCTCAATGCAGGTTCAAAATGGATATCATAATTGTCCATGGTTAGAACTTGAAGTTTCAAACTCAACTACAAGCATTGTAAGGGCCAGGAGAGGTTTAATGAGAATCATGCCATGTAAAGTAGCCAACTGATCTGTTGTTTCCAGCGATTCAGTTCAAAGAACTATGCTGACTGCAGCAAGCAACCAAGTTAGCCAGAAATCATGTAACTGTGAACTCATCAAACCTGTTAATACAGGCACAACAACATTGCACCCTTCAGATTAAGCCAGGAGAAATGGGCTTCACGCATTTTGCTTTCACAGTAAAAACTCTCATCATCAGATATTGACACATTGACTTCCTTCTTTCTTTACAAATTAATCATGAACCAAAAAAAGTTCTACGGCTGAACTAATGCATAATAAATAACTACACAAAGTTATATTTCATCTGCCCCACATTACTTTGAATGCAACCTCATTTGACATCATTTCATTTATTTAGAGATTTCCCATTATTGCTGAAGTGAATGTCATTCTGAGCTGCAGGAAAATTAAGTTCCTCACTGGCTGAACGTACAAAACATGCAACTAAGATAACTATTTTCAAAAGTCTAACATTCTCCATTCTTTCTCACCCAGTTCTTCCCACTACTCCTCCCCCCCCCGCCCCCCACCACAACAGCACCTTCCACCCTGACTGCACAACTCACACCCCTTCTACTCTCTCATACTTTGTCTTTTCATCTCTGGCCTTTGTTCAACCATGGATTCTGACCTGTATCCATCTATCACTTGACCTGACCTGTATCCACCTATCACTTGCCAGGCTTTGTCCTGCCTCCACTTCTCTTCCAGCTTTCTTCCCCACCCTTGTTACCCCACCACAATCGGTCTGAACGGTCCTGACCCAAAATGATGTCTATCCATGTTCTCCAGAGATGCTGCCTGACCCGCTGAGTAACTCCAGCACTGATTTTTAATAAACCTGCATCTGCAGTTCCTTGTATCTTCTCATTCTCCTTTCTTTTCTGTAACCCCACTTTGAAATCTGTCATTAGAAAACACGTTTTTTTCCATACATGAGCTAACACCAACAGCCAAAGAAAAATTAGTCTACATAGCATGAAATATCCTGAAAATAACCATAAATCTACACATTGCATTTAACCTCTGAAAAATTATAAATTCCACTGAAAATTTTACAAACACTAATCTGTTATACTAAAGTTGAGGAAGATAAACAGGGTTGGTTGGAAGACTCTCGATGCCCGCTTTAGCATTTGTTAAGATCAAATCCGATCCTACACTCTTTTCCTATGATTCCCATATCCTCTGGTCCATTGTCCAAAGATTTATTAATATCAGCTCTGAACATACATAATGGGAGAGCATCAACATTCTTCTTGGAGGCAGAGAATGCCAAGCTTTACATCCCTCTTGTACTGAGAGTGCTAGTTCCAGATTATCCAGCTACTGCAAAAAGGCCCTTTGTATCTACATGTCATTCATCATCATAATCTATAACACTGCAAGATGCGGACTGCAGTGCTCCATTATCGAGGTATAGTTGTGTATATGAACATAGAATGTAGCTGTGCCTAAACCTGGCAGTTCAGTCTTCTGAATTTCCTGCCTGATGGTGGCAGTGAGAAGAGGGCAAGGCCTGGATTATGGGCATCCTTGACAAGGATACTGCCTCCTTCAGGTAGCTTCTCTTGTCGACAGAAGACTGTGCCCCTGTGGATTCGTGCTGAGTTCACCACTCTCTGCAGCCTCTTGCATTCCTGTGTATTTGAACTGTGACACCATGCAACCAGTCAGGATATTTTCTACAGTACATCTGCAAAGGTTTGTCAGAGTATTTGCAAACGTATTGACTCTACATAGCACTGACCACAAGGCAAGTATATTCTTCTTTAGGTATGGAGTTGAAATCTATGCCATACTGCAAATTATATTTTATAAGAGCAAACCCGTATTGCTCTAATAATAGCATATCTTCTCGTGCCTGCACTGTCTGTCACAAATACCATCCTCTAGTCACCGATTCCATCCCGCCTCTGACAACCTAAGCAGGTCGTTCATACAAGTTTCTTTCCATTTTCTCTGTCTGACATTTGCTATGTGGACATTTTAAGGCATTCTGTAGACCATATTTAATGCAAGAACCAAGAGTATGGAATTTCCAGCCAAAAGAGCTCATATTCTTGCAACACCTATGTTTATGTTTTTTAAATGTTCCCTCAAAGGGTGTTGGCAAGGCCTATTTCATCCCACACATGAAGTTACTTCATTGGTTAACATCACTAATAGTAGCTTGCGAGTAGGTCAATAGATAACATGGAAATGTGGACTGGTAAAGAAAACCAAGACATTATACAGGGATAATTGCGAATTTTAAAGATGGAAGGATTTTTCTTAATAGGAAATGACAGACACTAAATATAGCTAGACTAGCAACAGAGGTTCATCTGCACTAAATTGAACAGAGTTAAAATATTAAAAAATAAAAAAGATTCCTCACCCTTAAAACAAACACTGTAATTTGTGAATGAAAGAGAATGTTGCAAGATTTCAACATATAGTGATAATCACGTTAACATCAGGAAAGTGAGAATTAATGCTCTAATAACTATGTCAAAAGACAGCACATCAATCACTTCTCTAAGATATGAATTTAAAAAGTTCTGCAATCCTGAGATCCTGCAATGGATCTTCGTTTGCGTGACACTGCACATAAAGGAAAACAACTGGCTATATATCTTTCAGCTTCCTCACTAATCATCTTTTTCACTATCTGTGTTATATTTTGCGCGGAAACTCCTTCTTACAGTTTATAACAGCCATCGGGCCATACACATGACAATCAATTGGCTCATCTTTATTGTTCCCCATACCAGTGGGGAAGTAATGCCCTTCACTATCTTCCATTCATTGGCAAAACAACTGATAGATCAGAAAGATGTTTTGTGAAAATAGCACTTCATTCAATTCCATTCATGGCTCCTCAGCAACGAAGCCTGCAAGACCTGGATACCATTCAGGCAAGGACTAATAAATGGCAAGTACCATTTGTGTCATGAAAGTAGACACAAAATGGTAACTCAGCAGCGCAAGCAGCATCTCTGGAGATCTCCAGACCTGACCATAAACTTTCCAAAGATAATCAGGGATGGGCAATGCCAGTAACACCCATACCAAGAAAAATTAATAATAAAACATGATTAACTTTGTTTTATTTTCGGTTGCTCTTAAATGTAACTAATTTTGTTTTGGAACTGCACTACAAAAAGAATCCACTTTAAAAAAGTAAAACAGAAGATCATCACTGGGAATTCAAGTTTTGTAAACATGATTCTTTTGGTAAATGCAAATATTGTTCAAATTGCATTGCTTGTCCAAACTCTCATGTTGTGACAATTTTGTTAACTGCTCTAACTTTGACAAATTTACTGTAATTTTAAAATGTTGTTCAAAACAAAGCCCACTAGATATTTACCACAATATTACAGAGCCATACAGCAACAAGGTCAGTCTGTCCTCCCAGGATTAGTACTTTAAAAAACTTGGATTCTATTAACAGTTCAGAGCTCATGAAAAAGTCACCATCCGCTGATAATAGATAAAAGTTAACTGGTCCATTCTTTAAAATCCATGAAGCATAACCCACACTTCTGGCACAACCCTAAACAAGCAACTGCCATTCCAAATGTTGCCTCTTCCATCCAAATACACAGCTTTTGTGCTCTCCCTACTCCAGTGACTTTGGTGCCTAGAATGGCATAAACTTTATTAACAACACACTTTATGCATTCACACAGCTCATCCTATTTCCTCTGAGAATTCAGTGATATGGTTTGAATGGGGAGGTGCATCGCAAGTCAAACTGAGTGTTGCTGAAATCTTACACGTGAAAGTAATGTTCTTTCAAACAATTCTACAATGAAAAGGTTATAGTATGGACATGGCTGACATGAACATTTTGTGGTGTATCACAGACTGCAACGGAAACTTCAATGTCAATGTTCTAGTACTAATCTTCCAACCAAGTCACACAAACAATTGTCCCTGTACGCTTTTATTGTTAACAAAAGGCAAACTGGATCACAAGCAATTACTGTACTCCGATGAGCACATTTTTGGAGCGCATTTTGGGTCTAGTTTATAGCCAAAGGAACAATAGCAATTAACACTGATGACTCTCGACCCAAAATAATTGCAACTTTTCAATGAATAATCCAGTGATTAAACCAATTACATTGGTGTTAGGATTTTTTTTTCAATCCAAAGAAGAAATTAAAGCAATCCTTACATACTTTTTATGGGCTGCTAAACATAGAAACATCACAGACAAAAGGAGCAGGTCATTACTCAAGTCAATCCTTTAATTATTTCTGTCCAAACAACAAGTGGACATTCAAAAAGAAAGCAAATGGGAAAGCTCACTGAGAAACTTCCATTTCTCCATTCTTTCAACAATGGGTGGTCAACCTTTTTCCGATTCCAACATCATTCACATATTTGCACAGGGCTGTATGTCAGCATCCATCGGTGATAGCCAGTAGGATCAATGCCAGTCTTTAGCCAATTCGATACACTCCATGTGATATCAGGAAATCAAAAGTCAAGAGTATTTTATTGTCATACCAAAACAGAACAATGAAATTCTTACTTGCAGCAGCACAACAGTTTTGTAAACACAGTACTCAATAGCTAAAATATCAACAATAAAATGTTCAATAAATAAAGAAACCAATACAGTAAAAAAAAGAAAACAAAACCCAAAGTCCCCAGTGTAACCAAGTTAAGTTTGTAGTGTTCCAATAACCTGATGGTAATTGGGAAGAAATGGCTAAATGGCATTGAATATAGCAAAGGCAACAGGCCCTGACACCATTCCAGAAACTACTGATGACTGGTGCTCCAGAACATGCACAAGCTCTTCCAGTACAGCTGCAGTACAGGAATTGATCTGATAGTGTAAAATTGCCCAGATATGTCTTGTGTACGGTGGGCGGTCACGATGGAGCAGCTGTAGAGTTGCTGCCTTACAGCGAATGCAGCGCCGGAGACCCAGGTTCGCTCCCGGCTACAGCTATTATATTTCCATTTTGCTGCTCCACTGTGAAATCCCAACCAAGTATGCCTACTTTGAAGTTCTCCTCTTCTCTTTGATGAGAGTTCTGCAAGACCCTCCCTCACTGGTCTCCTATGTGGTTCTTGCTGCCCTCCTGCACCAGACTCGCTACTACCCTTTTGTCTCCTTCTCATCTCTTGCCTTTGTCACTTACTCCACCCATCTGCCATTCACCCCCTTCTTCACTTGTATCCACCTATCACTTGCCAGACTTCCACTTCCTGCACCACCCCTCTACTCTATCAGTCTAAAGATGGGTCCCAAACATAACATCACCTATCCGTTCCCTCCACAGCGCTCCTCCAGCCTTTTGTTTTTTTTCTCATGGAAAAGAATAGGCCTGGTCCAAAAATTAAAGTCCTAAACTGAGGCAAGGACACTTTTGGAGGCAGTTTGGGCAGAAGCTGTTTGCAGGTAAAGTTACATCTGGTAGGTGGGCGGCTTTTAAACATTTGATCAAGTGAGTTCAGGGTCAGCATATTCCCATTAGAAAGGCATGGTCCTGGTCAAAAAAGGTCCAGGCAGCTGGGATCAAGGGAATCATTGAATACAGAAGGTGCAGATGTATATGTAAGAAGGAAATCAGGAGAGACAGTAGATAGCTTTGGCAGATAAAGTAGTATATTTTGATTCTCAAAATTATTATATTTGTATATTTTTGATATATACTTGTATATACTTAGGTATATTAAAGGAAAAAGAGTAACAATCGAAGGAGTAAGGACCCTATAAAGATTAACAAGATCAACTATGTGTGGAGGCACAACAGATGAGGCATTTAAATTAATATTTCTCATAGTGTGGAGAGAGTGTCCAGCTTCAAATTTCTGGGCACTCACATTTCGGAGGATCTCACATGGTCCACTAACACTGCTGCGCTGGTCAAGAAGGCGCAGCAATGACTGTTCTACCCGAGAACACTGAAAAAGTCTGGTCTGCCCCAACAGCTGCTGACAACCTTCTACCGCTGCACCACAGAGAGCATCCTAACGCATGGCATCCCTGTGTGGTACTTCAGCTGCATGGAGGCAGAGAGGAGAGCTCTTCAGCGGGTAGTCCATAGAGCTCAGAAGACTCGGAACACAACTACCAGCCTTGAAGGACATCTACAACACACGATGCCTCAGAAAAGCCACCAGCATTCACAAAGACTCCTCACACCCCTGCAATAGTCTGTTTGAAATTCTACCATCGGGCAGATACTACAAGGCCTTCTACACTCGCACCTCCAGACTCAGGAACAGCTTCATCCCCAGGGCCATAGGTGCCATGAACCGGTCCTACTGAGCCGGATGGTCACATCGCACAGTGAACCGGCACAGACCTACTTGAACTTTATACTGTTTTAAAACTGTTTCTAATTTTGTTTCACTGGGTTGTAAAAATTTATACTGATTAGCTAATTAATTTATTGCATCGTATGGAAGGCGCATTCCCAATCTCGTTGTACCCCTGTACAATGACAATAAAGATATATTGTATTGTATTGTATGTATTTACTACAGGAGGGAGGTGGATGCGAGGGTGCTAGGGGAAGATAAGAGTGCAGTTTTGAAGAGCGTGCATGTTGCAGAACAGGAAGTGCTGGAAATCTTAAAACACATAAAATGCAGATAAATCTCCTGGTAATACTCATGTGTTTCATAAAGAAATTACAGGGATTGGCAGAGATATTTGTAACTGATTATTACAGGCTTTTTGAAGAGATGACAAAGATAGATGAGGGCAGCACAGTAGATTTGTATGGACTTTAGCACAGCCTTTGACAAGGTACCACATGGTAGGCTGTTTTAGAGGGTTAGAATACACTGGGTGAAGTGCGAGCTAGAAAATTGGCTTGAAGGTAGGAGACGGAGGGTGGTGGGATTGGGAGCACCATCAATATCTAGGGGTTACCATTGACCAGAAACTAGAGTAGCCAAATCCACAACATCGCCTCCTAACCAGCCAAAGCCTGCCTACCCGTTACAAGACTAAAGTCTGGAGCATGATGGATGTGGTAAGAAATAATTGCTTATCGTTTGGCATCTTCCCACCAAACCTGGCAGATCTCAAATACCAACATAACTGGTTTTGCATTGCTACAACAAATAACCACAGCACACCATACATTTAACAATAACATGTATCTAAATCTTTTTCGTTTTTGCCCAAATAATACCTTCATATGCAAATCCACACTTCGGCAAAGCAATCTGAACCACGAAGGCCCCCTGGAATAGTCCAACACATCTTAGACAGGGCAGCCCTGGGTACATGTTCCCTACATACCTGACCAAGGGAGTGACGTAGGAGAAGAATAAATAGATATTGCCCTGTGCCTGCAATGGAAATAATGTACAGGAAAAATTTGAGCTTGACTGTGACTGCTTTCTTCATAACCTAACATCCTGTTATTGTACCTCACCCAGGGTCACCTTTGCAGAAAGTCATTTGGCAGAGATCCTCAAACACCCACTGCAACCACAACCCAACATAAATGGCTATTTTCAGGAATAAACTCCAAAAACGAGAAACTTGATTATTTTTTTTGTTTAAAAAGATCATAGACTAGTGTAAATTCTTAATATAGTGTTTTGTATGCCTGGCAGAAATGACAACAGTAAGCTCTGGTTCGTACTGACTGTCAGCACATTTCCCTCCACTTCATATAAAAGCTTTGTTTGTCCCCCTGGTTTTTCCACAGATGCCAGACATCCGTCTGCACCTCACTTGTGCCCGTGTGTGAGTCCTAACAATGAGTGGCAGTGGGGTCACTGGAATTCAGTAACAATCCTGCCTCACCCAACATTTCAGCAACGATCACTGATCAATCCGTTGGAGCAAAGGCTCAAGATTATGTGCTGCTCTCGATCCAGGGGCTACTTACAGCCAATCAATACAATCTTTAGCTCTGTCATTCAGTGCAATAACTCAATGCCTTGGGAGAACTTTCTGTTTACTGTTTCAGGATCAGTATGTGCTAAGACCACAGCCAGATGGGACATTCAGAATTCCTGTCACTTGCCCCAAAACAAGACAAAATGCAAACTCTGGCTCCTGTATTTAACACTGCACAAAGTCTGCCAGAAAGTAATGAGAAAGCCTCGCTGTCAGAACACTGAAGTCAGCTGCCAGGCAAACAAAGAAATGATTGCACGTTTCTGAAATGTTTACCACATCCAATTATTGTTTTTTAAAAGATTATCAATAATTACCAATGTTACAAGAAGATAAGAAACAGAAGGCCATTCAGCCCATTGGGTCTGTTCTTCAGTCTTATCCCAGTGCAACTTTTTTACTAATCCCATAACCCTTGATGTTCATATCTAAAAAAACGATCAACCCTGTCAAGTAATTTACCATCATACCAAAAACCTGCAAATCAAACAGATGTGATAGAATCCCTCATCTTGCCATTGAGAGGCAACTGTTTGAACACTACGATTTAAAAACAATAACATGAGACAGTCATGAAGAAAATGAATGCATTGTGCAGATATTTTGATTGAAAAGGGTAAAGAAATGGAAGTCAAAGCACATTTTAGTAAATTGCTATCTATTATTCACTAGCCATATTGCACCACTGGAGAGGCAGCTACAGATGACAAGACCACAGGGGTGAAAAATAGCAACGCGTAGACACCTGTCACAACTCCTGCAGCAACCATGTACCACATCCATGTACCGTACACACATACTGCACAAAATAACCTGTGCATATTTTCGTCGACATGCAACATTAGAACCAAGTACGTTATGCATGCATTATTGTTAGGTTTAAATTAATTTAGTTAATTTGTACTGAAGACTATTTTGCCAGAAGCCTGCAAAACGAGCTCAAAAACTTTGAATAGCACGGCTGAAGTTTGTAAAAGCACATTAACTCACAAGCCAGAAAAGCCAAAGTGCCCCTCTCCCCGATGATGCATTACCTTCCTGTGGCGGCCTTTAAAGACCACAGCGAAGGCTCCGTGTCCTATGAGATCTTTCCTGTTGTACTCGAAATCCCCCACTACCTCCATAGCCGGCACTGCCGAGGGGCTAAGAGGAAAAGAAGGAGGAGGAAAGAGAAGTGGTGACTGACGCTGCTGCTGCTGGCAGTGTTTGTTGTTCCCTCATGAAACAAGTGGCACGGCAAAGCCCGAGCGACAGCAGCTGTGAAGGAGGAGCAGCGGCGGCACTGCCACCATAATCCCATTCCACTGGCGCTCGACTGCTGCACATACTTAGCTTTAATATATATATAAATAAATATATATATATATATATATATATATATGCGTGTGCTGTGTATGTGGGGATGTGCCTGTGGCAGGAAATCAGACCGACGTGGAGCAATCTTTTTTCTCGCTATGGAGATCTGGCAGCATTATTGTTTGTTTTAATGGTTTCTTTTGTTCGGCAAGCGGGAGGTTTGGTGCGATCGATCGCTTGCTTGCTTGTTTGCTCGGCCGCCGGCCCCCGCCCGCCAGAGGCTTCGCCTCGTTTCGCTTTGCCTCGCCGTCCGCCCCGGCCCGGCCGCCGACCAACCGACTGTGCGACGCCGGCCGCAGCGCCTTATATAGCGCCGCAGCACCCCCGCCCCGCGTCACCGTCTCCTTGCTTCCACCGCCAAAGAGTGCGCACTTTCTCCCCCCCTTTTTAAAGCGCCTAGAGGGCGGTTTCTGCCGCTCAGGGTTTGAGGAAAGTGTCCCCGGTCGCTGCTGGCTGGCGGCGGTCAGGGCGCCGGGGTTGGGAGAGCGGGCGGGATAACGGTTTGTTTTCTCCTCCGCCCCCCCCCCCCTCCAACGCTACCTTCGCACCGTCCATTCAAAGCCGTATCGCTGCGCGGGGTTTGTTTACATGGTGCACGCGGCGCGCTCCGGCCCGTGCTCATCCGCCGCCGGCGAAGTAGTCCGCTCCTGATTCGCCTTCAAATGGAAAACCTACCAAGCCCTTTGCCTCTTGCCGCTCAGTTCACACGTCAGCTTCAGCGCGGCGCTGCATTGTGCGGGTGTGGAGAAGCACAGGTCCGGTGTGACTTCAACCGAGCAGCGTTTTGTTTTGTTTAAAAAAAAAGAGGTGGTCTGTGTGTTACCTTCGCAGGCTCCGTGCGTCATCTCCGGTGCTTATGCAAGCGCGAGAGGTTTGACTGGCAGTCGGCGGAGGCCACTCAGCCCCCCACCACTGGGATACTAGCCCCCCTCCTGGGCAGATCAGTCACAGCAACCAGTGTGAACCACTCAGCCCCTCCACTGGGATACTAACCTCCCCCCGGGCAGAGGAAGGGTAAGGGCACAGCAACCAGTGTGAACCACTCAAGCCACTTATTCCTGGGGTAGAGCTTGCAAAGTCATCATTT